>NC_056733.1:940214612-940369612 GCF_019279795.1 Protopterus annectens
TGTTTTACAAAGTAGGTTCTTAACATCCTTTAGTTTAATATCACTGACATGCTTACAAAGTAGGTTCTTAACATCCTTTAGTTTAATATCACTGACATGCTTACAAAGTAGGTTCTTAACATCCTTTAGTTTAATATCACTGACATGCTTACAAAGTAGGTTCTTAACATCCTTTAGTTTAATATCACTGACATGCTTACAAAGTAGGTTCTTAACATCCTTTAGTTTAATATCACTGACATGCTTACAAAGTAGGTTCTTAACATCCTTTAGTTTAATATCACTGACATGCTTACAAAGTAGGTTCTTAATATCGTTTAATTTAATATCACTGACATGCTTACAAAGTAGGTTCTTAACATCCTTTAGTTTAATATCACTGACATGCTTACAAAGTAGGTTCTTAACATCCTTTAGTTTAATATCACTGACATGCTTACAAAGTAGGTTCTTAACATCCTTTAGTTTAATATCACTGACATGCTTACAAAGTAGGTTCTTAACATCCTTTAGTTTAATATCACTGACATGCTTACAAAGTAGATTCTTAACATCCTTTAGTTTAATATCACTGACATGCTTACAAAGTAGATTCTTAATATCGTTTAATTTAATATCACTGACATGCTTACAAAGTAGGTTCTTAACATCCTTTAGTTTAATATCACTGACATGCTTACAAACTAGGTTCTTAACATCCTTTAGTTTAATATCACTGACATGCTTACAAAGTAGATTCTTAACATCCTTTAGTTTAATATCACTGACATGCTTACAAAGTAGGTTCTTAACATCCTTTAGTTTAATATCACTGACATGCTTACAAAGTAGGTTCTTAACATCCTTTAGTTTAATATCACTGACATGCTTACAAAGTAGGTTGTTAATATCCTTTAGTTTAATATCACTGACATGCTTACAAAGTAGGTTCTTAACATCCTTTAGTTTAATATCACTGACATGCTTACAAAGTAGGTTCTTAACATCCTTTAGTTTAATATCACTGACATGCTTACAAAGTAGGTTCTTAACATCCTTTAGTTTAATATCACTGACATGCTTACAAAGTAGGTTCTTAACATCCTTTAGTTTAATATCACTGACATGCTTACAAAGTAGGTTCTTAACATCCTTTAGTTTAATATCACTGACATGCTTACAAAGTAGGTTGTTAACATCTTTTAGTTTACTATCACTGACATGCTTACAAAGTAGGTTGTTAACATCCTTTAGTTTAATATCACTGACATGCTTACAAAGTAGATTCTTGACATCCTTTAGTTTAATATCACTGACATGCTTACAAAGTAGGTTCTTAACATCCTTTAGTTTAATATCACTGACATGCTTACAAAGTAGGTTGTTAACATCCTTTAGTTTAATATCACTGACATGCTTACAAAGTAGGTTCTTAACATCCTTTAGTTTAATATCACTGACATGGTTACAAAGTAGGTTCTTAACATCCTTTAGTTTAATATCACTGACATGCTTACAAAGTAGGTTCTTGACATCCTTTAGTTTAATATCACTGACATGCTTAAAAAGTAGGTTCTTAACATCCTTTAGTTTAATATCACTGACATGCTTACAAAGTAGGTTCTTAACATCCTTTAGTTTAATATCACTGACATGCTTACAAAGTAGGTTCTTAACATCCGTTAGTTTAATATCACTGACATGCTTACAAAGTAGGTTCTTAACATCCTTTAGTTTAATATCACTGACATGCTTACAAAGTAGATTCTTAACATCCTTTAGTTTAATATCACTGACATGCTTACAAAGTAGGTTCTTAACATCCTTTAGTTTAATATCACTGACATGCTTACAAAGTAGGTTCTTAACATCCTTTAGTTTAATATCACTGACATGCTTACAAAGTAGGTTCTTAACATCCTTTAGTTTAATATCACTGACATGCTTACAAAGTAGATTCTTAATATCGTTTAATTTAATATCACTGACATGCTTACAAAGTAGGTTCTTAACATCCTTTAGTTTAATATCACTGACAGGCTTACAAAGTAGGTTCTTAACATCCTTTAGTTTAATATCACTGACGTGCTTACAAAGTAGGTTCTGAACATCCTTTAGTTTAATATCACTGACGTGCTTACAAAGTCGGTTCTGAACATCCTTTAGTTTAATATCACTGACGTGCTTACAAAGTAGGTTCTTAACATCCTTTAGTTTAATATCACTGACGTGCTTACAAAGTAGGTTGTTAATATCCTTTAGTTTAATATCACTGACATGCTTACAAAGTATGTTCTTAACATCCTTTAGTTTAATATCACTGACATGCTTACAAAGTAGGTTCTTAATATCCTTTAGTTTAATATCACTGACATGCTTGCAAAGTAGGTTCTTAACATCCTTCAGTTTAATATCACTGACATGCTTACAAAGTAGGTTCTTAACATCCTTTAGTTTAATATCACTGACATGCTTACAAAGTAGGTTCTTAATATCCTTTAGTTTAATATCACTGACATGCTTACAAAGTAGGTTCTTAACATCCTTCAGTTTAATATCACTGACATGCTTACAAAGTAGGTTCTTAACATCCTTTAGTTTAGTATCACTGACATGCTTACAAAGTAGGTTCTTAACATCCTTTAGTTTAATATCACTGACATGCTTACAAAGTAGGTTCTTAACATCCTTTAGTTTAATATCACTGACATGCTTACAAAGTAGGTTCTTAACATCCTTCAGTTTAATATCACTGACATGCTTACAAAGTAGGTTCTTAACATCCTTTAGTTTAATATCACTGATATGCTTACAAAGTAGGTTCTTAATATCCTTTAGTTTAATATCACTGACATGCTTACAAAGTAGGTTCTTAACATCCTTTAGTTTAATATCACTGACATGCTTACAAAGTAGGTTCTTAACATCCTTTAGTTTAATATCACTGACATGCTTACAAAGTAGGTTCTTAACATCCTTTAGTTTAATATCACTGACATGCTTACAAAGTAGGTTCTTAACATCCTTTAGTTTAATATCACTGACATGCTTACAAAGTTGGTTCTTAACATCCTTTAGTTTAATATCACTGACATGCTTACAAAGTAGGTTCTTAATATCCTTTAGTTTAATATCACTGACATACTTACAAAGTAGGTTCTTAATATCCTTTAGTTTAATTTCACTGACATGCTTACAAATTCTCTCACAAAATTGTCAATCTATTTTACCCACATAATATCATGTACAAGAAGCACAGGTTGCAATATATACCGAATGTTTAGTGCCATAGTTAGCAAATTGTTGACAGGGCTACGTTAAAAATTGGATGTGCAAATTCTTTTTTTGTACAAACTTTTTTTGCTATATATATCTATGTATCTATATCACAAGGACTCGGCACTATAGAAGGGGATAGAATAAAAAGATAAAGATTCGGATGAACACAGGCAGAATACATATTGATGTGCAACATTGCTTCCAAATGGTTTTGGTTCCCATGTGCCAAAGTGTTGGATGCTCCTCTTGATAATAAGAACCTCTTTGGTTCTGCAGCTGCTGAGCTTTTTAAGTCTCTGAAGGATAAGGGGAAGGCCTTACAGGAATTGAAGCACATTTTTGTTTCTCCTATTCCCAAATTCCAAAGGAATTAGCCCTCTAAATCTGCTTTTGTTCACAGACAGCCTCGCCCTCCCCCCCATACGTAAGAAGGATGTTAGGTGAGTTCCTCCTGCTAAGTCTGCTCAGACTCCCACAACCCAGAAACCTTTTCAGGATGAGCCAGTTTCTGACTGTTTGCTTCTCCCTTTCCTCAGTCAGGTTCTTTTATCTGTTGGTCTTTCACTGACCCTTCTTAATTGGTAAAAAAAAACAAGCAAACTGACCAGCACTATAAGTAACAATTCTTGGCGAACCAAACAGAAGCAAACAAGTATCAAAACTCCAAGTTACAGACACACTGAGCCTCAAAAAATCTACAAACTTTATTCAGAAACTACAAAGCTTTTGGGGATTACCCTTCTTCAGTGTGTGTGTATGCATATACATATGATATATGTATCATAATCATTCAAGAACACGCGTTCTTGAATGTTTTTGATATATGTATTTATGTATTTTATTCAATGTCTTATGGTTTTAATTCCCTTATATTGTTTTAGTTAATTGTTTTATATTGTGTCACATGGCTTAAGTATTTAAATGTAGTTTTAAATTTTACTGCTGTATACACACACTGAAAATGGGTAATCCCTAAAAGCTTTGTGGTTTCTGAATAAATTTTGTAGATTTTTTTTATGCCCAGCATGTCTGTAACTTGGGAGTTTTGATACTCGTTTCCTTCCTAATTGGTTACAGGACACTCAAGACTCTTGGGTTCTGTCCATCATCTGTTAGGGATACTTCATGGTGTAGAAATCCCTTCCTCCTTTTGTGGGCATCCTCAACCTCCTCAAGAATAACTTCCTTTCTTTCCAAAACTACTTCAAGACCTTCTGCATCAAGGCACCATTCAGGCTGTTACCCCTTCACAGGAAAGGAAGGGGTTTATTCTAGAATGTTTCTGGTTTCCTGGAAAGAAGGTACCTGGATACCCATTCCGGACCTCTCTCGGCTCAACACCTTTCTGAAGGATCCCTTCCTTTTGGATTTTATCTTTTCAGATCCTGTTTCCTCCTCTTCTTCCCCAGGCCTTCCTGATCTCAAGGATGCTTATTTTCACATCCCTATTCATCCCCTTTTCAGGAAGTTTCTGTGTTTCTCTCTTTCTTCCTTACATTTTTCAGTTCTTTGCTTTGCCCTTTGGTCTTTCTACTGCCTTGCTCCTGTGATTGCTTTTTCCAGGATGAGAGAGTTTCACATCTTTCCTTATCTGGATGGCCTACTTCAAGCTTCCTCTCCCAAGATCTTCTTCAACACCTCCACTATACTGTTTGTCTCTTGTAAAGCCTTGGGTTTGCAATAAACTTCCAGATATCAGTCCTGGTTCCTTCTCAGGATCATGTGTTTCTCAGCTGCAAGCTCCAGACCATTCCTATGTTGGCTTGCCTGCCTCCTCCCAAGGCTTTTTCCTCTGATAACCTTTTTCCAGTCCCTTCTCCTTTGGGTTTCAGTTACAATCAGTGAGTTTCTCAGGGCTCTAAGGATTCATGGCTTCCACCATTTGTATGCTACCACTACCCAGACTCCGTATTAGAAAACTAGATTCCTAAAGTCAGTGTGGCTTCAGCACTGTCATCCTCTATATTTTCTACTCCCTCTTCTTCCTTGCCTGAAGCATGAGCTTCAGTGGTGGATTCATTAGCTATCTGTCAAACTGTGACTTCCTTTTCAGCTCTCATTTCCCTCTCTCGGACTTTTTTCAGATACCTCAGGCACTGGGTGGGGAGCCTGTTTCAGATCCCTCAGTTTTCAGGGTCTCTGGCTCCCCTCATCAGAGGACAGAGCACATCAATGTCAAGGAGGAGAGAACTCTCCTTTTTGCCCTTCAGGCCTTTCAAGCTCTTTTTCTTCCAGGCTTCTCAAAATTGTTTACAGACAGTACCACAGTGATGTGGTACATCAACAAGCAAAGAGGGGACAAGGACCTACCTTCTTTACAGGTTGGCTCTTCACATTTGGGATCTGTTTAGTATCAAGTGACTTTTCAGGCTGCATATATTCCTTCAGAGCAGAACATTGTGGCAGACTGCCTGAGCTGGTCAGTAACACAGGCTCATGAATGGATGCTTCACAGAGATGTATTTCTGGACATTGTCCATCAATGGGGTACTCCTCAGGTAGATCTTGTTGCCTCCCCTTTGAACAGACTACTTCCTCTTTTTTGTTCAAGAGTCCCCAGTTCACAGCTCAGATGGCGTAGAGGTACGTTGCTGTGATTGGGAGTGCACAGGGTCCTGGGTTCAAGACTTGGTAGTGATGACTTTTGCATGAACAATGCCAGGGTAATCCTATGGGCTAGGCTTGTAAATGCTCCAGGGCCATTAGCCTACTAGACACTTATGAACCTATAAGATGGACGCCAACTCTTTTTCTTGGAAGGGGATGTTTCTGTATGCCTTCCCTCCCCTTCCTCTTAATTTGAGGATCTTGTTCAAGACAGAGCAAGAGTCCCCCAAAATCTTGTTGGTAACTCCATTTTGACCCAGACAGTATTGTTTCCCTCTTCTTCTGCACTTCGCCAAGGGCAAGCACCACAAGTTACCTCATAGAGTGTACCTACTCACACAAGACAAAGGGGTCTTTCATCCATCCTGACTTGTCCTGTCTTCAGCTGACATTGTAGGTGATAGGCTTTGATCCATTTTAGGCACCTTATTTTCCTGAGGACATGCTTAGCGTTCTAAGGTTTGATCCCTTTTAGGCACTTCTTTTTCCTGAGGACATGTTTAGGGTTCTGCAGGAGGCCAGGAAACCCACTACCAGGAAATCCTGTGTGTCTGAATGGAAGGGATTTTCTATTTGGTGCTATGCTAGTAACCAGAACCCACTTTCTCTGGGGATCCCTCTTCTTATTTGTGTGAATTGCTGCATGCTGGGTTAGCATATGCTTCTGTTAAAGCTCACCATTCAGCTATAGCTGCTTGCCTGCCATTGACTCCTCCTCTGGCCTCTAGGTTTGAGGTCACACTATTTTTTAAAAGCATCCTTCATATCAGACCTCCCAGGAAGCCTGTTCCCCCTTCCTGGAACCTTAATTTTCTTCTTGAAAAATTGACTCAGGCTTCTTTTGAGCCTGCAGCTTCAGCTTCCTTACAGCATTGTACATGGAAGACCGTTCTTCTTTTGTCCCTTACTTCAGCTAAGAGAGTGCCTGAACTCCAGGTTCTTATGGCTGTTCTTCTGTTTTTGATTTTTCATACGGATAGGGTGTGTCTGTGTACTAATTCTTCTTTTATGCCCAAGGTGGTTAATGAATTGTCTCTTTATTAAATTGTCATGTATGACATAGGCAGTCATACATTTATGTAAATGAAAGCAAATCATATTGATGCAAAATTAGTTACAAGCATTTTGCATCACAAACCATATTGATACAATTTTAGCTGCAAACATTATACATCACTTATAATCTACCCATTCATTGTCGGTCAAACATTACATAGCTCATTCAAGTCCTGCCTTCTTTTAAACCTTGTGCCTCCCCTGTATTTCACAGGCAAAAATTCACATGTTCAATGCTTTCCAAGTATGCATATGGTAGCATAGCTATTTGCACTCTATATTCTTTAATATAGTTCACTATTCTTTCTTTTTTTGTATTTATCTATGAGACCATTGGATATTTAAAGATATTACAGAAAGCATCATTGTATTAAAAGTTGTTATTCCCTTTTACATATAACAGCTTTTTGTTAAATGTCTATTTCCAACTTTTGTGTTATATGCATACACTGGCTGGTTGAACTGTTGTACAGTTGTTTCTTGTCATATCCATTTGAGCTTATGTCACATCTTGCAAACAGCCCTCCCCAAAACCTATTAACTTAATACTAACGCACAAAACTATGTATATCTCCAAATGTTGAGGTTTTTACCCTCCTAATTAGAAACAGATGTCCCAAACTGACAGCCATAGTTATAGACTTGAGTTAACCTAAAAGAAATGTTATCCATGCTAAGATGCATGGTGCAGCCCATGGTTTTTCCTAAGCGCTATCTGGTTTTATCTTATCTTTATAGCTCTCTCAGCTGGGAAAACATCTGAATGCTTTCAGTGAGCATCATCTCCTAGCCATTTTCTCTCTTTTTTTTCCTAGCCAATTTCTCTTTATCAAATTGTCTCCATGGAGACATGGGGACCAGGTGCAGAACTACTAAGCATGCATTTATTTACTATGAAAAAACTCTTCTAATATTCAGTGTGCTTTTTCATTTACTTGCTTTCTATTAAAACATGTTACTAGATCATGGCATTAATCCAGTCATTCCCCCAGGCAAGAATGAGAAAAAACACATTATTTTTCTTTTGTCATGCTCTTTTAACCAGACTTTCTAAGACTGTTGTACCTCCTGTGGCTTTTCAGTTCCAAGGTATGTGCATGTGTATGTCACCTTTATGTCCTATGCTTTCAGCGGGGAACATGTGTGTGATGTACGAAGTCTCTAAAAACCTAAGGCTTTGATATAGTGGCCGGACATTTGGTTACTCTTGGTAGGGGAATTCCTTTAGTAAGGAATGCTGCAACAGTGAAGAGAAGGACATCTGTTTTGGTAAGATCTTAGACAACTTTACTTTCATCCAATATATTTAAGGAATGGACATGACTTTCTGGGGTCATTGAAGGGGGTGCTGTAACATGCTATGATCTGATAGATGGTTTTAATTAAGAATGGATTAAATCTCAGTAAGTGGTTTGTGGGTCTCTAGGAATGTTTCTTTAGGTTATGTGGTATTTAACAAATATGGATGCTCCTCCACACTTCCCATTGGGTCTAAAGAAGTGATAGATGTAATACCCTGGTATAAAGGAAATGCATTTTGCTGTTCTGAGCCAGGTTTCAGTAATAATGTTCACATGAATGTGCTCCAAATGTAGGAGGTATTCAAGTTCAGGCAATTTATTTAACCTCCTAGCAATGAACAGCAGCACAATGATATTGTCTGCTGCTTGCTTTGTTATATTTTTAGGTTCAAGCAGCAAAAACCAAGTGTCCACCAGAGCTGATAAGATAAAAAAACATTTTAATATAAAGGATAAGCGCTTTCACACACAGTGCTTCTTCAGATCCATAAAAACATCATCACAGGTGTGTTCATTATATGCAAAAACAATAATCAATCAACTAACCGTAGAACAGCAGCAATTACTGATGAATACTCTTCTTTTTAAAATAGGTTTTAAAGGTACAAATGCATTAATCCCTGGCAGTTTGACAATCCAGTTAGCTTCTGCATTCTCTACTGTTGTTATAGTCACCCTTTCTCTTGTTCATAGGTAACAACTGTAAAACACTAAATGTAAAAGAATGTCCTGGTGCAGAAGATATATGTTTTGCCAAGGCATTAAGGGTATTCAAATGCCTAATATCACCTGCATGCTGCAGGATACGTTATTTCAACATTCTCACTGTTTTGCCTATATAAAAGGATGTACATAACTTGCACATAGCCAAATAAATCAGTCTTTTAGAAGTACAGTCAGCATAAAAACAAGGTTTAAATTTAAAATTAATAACAGGATGCTGAAATTCATGTATAGAGGATATAAACTTGCAGGCTTTACAATGCCAACATGGATAGGTGCCTAGACGTTCAGAGAGAGGCACTGTTACCTGAGTAGATTTATAACATAACTGTCTCTTAAGGGAGAGATTATTCTTAAATGTATAACTCGGTTTTTCACACACAATCCCTTTAACTTTGTCATCTGACAGCAAGACAGGACAGCATTTTTCCCCATCGCATACTTGTTGCATGTTGTTACCATAAGTCAGTGCCAGCCTAACATTAGTGGAAGCAGTATGTAACACACTGCCCTTGGCAGGAACATAAGGCCGATTGAAATGAGATTGACTTTTATCAGAAGGCATACCAGTGACCATAGTATAACTATTGTCAAGTGTTTCAAGGCTATATCCTCTAGCAGATAAATCACCCTTGAGACAAAGCAGAGCTTCTTGGCATTGTTTATCATCTGTGTACAATCTGGACATACGCAAATACTGACCTTTAGCAATATTTTTAAAAATATGTTTAGGTTGCATACTATTTAAAATGTAACAAAGCATTCTTCCTACAAGTTTTCCTAAAAAGTGAAGTAGACAATACACCATCAATCAATGTAACCTTAGTATCCAAAAATTCAATGCTCTTCCATGAATAATGTCTGTATGTCCATACTGACAAGAATAGTGTCATTACTAAAAGAACTGTGCGTCCTGGCAAATTCACCTAATGTGCTGAGAAAATGCTCAGTGTCCCTAAGGACAGCCACTGCTGTATCTAATGGTCTCTTAAGTTGTTTTTCTATGAAGATGGAAATAAATTCAGTGGCCCAACCCCTGCCCAAAACAATTGGACGAAGGGGTGGGTCAACAAGTGACTTATGCGCCTTGGGTAGGCCATGTATGACAAGTATAAGGGGGTCCGAGACCATCATAAAGTCATATAACCCCTTGTCAAGCACTTGTTCCATTAATAGCTCATATAAAGTACTGTGAATGCCACCAATAATGTTGTGCAAATCATGTTCATTAATAACTTCATATGTAGAAACATCATTCAACAAGGCATACATGCTTGCATTATAGAAAGTTGTATCAAGGACCACTATGGATCCACGTTTATCAGCAGGTCATATAGTCAAATCAGTATTTGTTCTTAATTCATGAAGTGCTTTGAACTTGCCTGATGTTAGATTATAAAAATTACTGTTCCTCAAGTCAGTAACACATACTTCCTTTTCCACAATTTTAAAAAAGGTTTCAAGCACAGGAGTTAGCATCTTTCATATTTTTAGGTTGGTAAATCAATTTGCTGGAGTTCGCTGAGCCATTGTGTTTTTTTTAGTCTAAGGCTTTAGCTGGTATGCAGAAGCCCTGGACCGAGAGGTTCTAGTCATCCTTGGCAAACCAAGTAGGGCTGTGCAGCAGTTCATAATGTGCTGAGGTATAGCAGATCCCCATTAAATGCTGGAGGGACAGATTCATAACCCAAAGGCTCCCTTCACTCTGGAATAAAATCCCAGTCCAGGTTAGGCAGAGTCCCTCATTGACTCTCTTCAAGAGGAATCTTGATGAGTGGATGGGAGATCATAGGTTTACCCCGGGTATCACTTCTGTGTCACTGTTAGACAGAGGCACAGTATACTAACTTCGAAAAAGGGCATAGCAAAATTATTTTAAAATGGGTGGCGAAAGCCAAACACACTCTGGCTAGGCTTATAAATGCCCTAGGGCAGATAGCCTAGTATGAACCTATGAACCTATGAAATAACACCAGATGTTAAGTTGTCTATCTCGCCTTCATTCTTGCTAGATCTGGATGGGTTTGGAGCCGATCCTCGGCTCCGACTCGGCCACTCTAAAAGCTCGAGAGTTGGTTCCACCGGCTCGAGGCTCCCCTTATATCCCACAATGCTAGGCGGTAATACCTCAGATCTCGTTTGCCGCTACAGCGATCGAGGTGTGTTGTTCCAACCGGCTTCAGGTTAGTTAGTTTAGAGCAATCTAAAACTTAGTTTTACCCCCTTTAATTTACTCTTTATTCATAATTTTCTAAGTTAAATAGTTTTTTATCCATTCCCTCCAGTTTCTCCACTCTTTTTACCTCAAGAACTTAGGAGTTCTTTCCTTAGGCCTTCGGGCCCTTCCATTCCCTCTTTACTACTTAAGTGTATGTGTGTTGCTTTGTAGGGATCAAAATAAATAGAAATTTAAAACTAAATTTATTAGTTTAATTTAATTTTTATATTGGATAGTGTAATCGGTGTGGTGATTACACTTATATCTTAGTAATGTCTAAGGATTCAAAGGTCTCAGGCTTTAAGAAGTGTGACTCGTGCTGTCAGAAGATGTCTCTGACAGACGGTCACACTTTTTGCGTGTACTGCCTGGGACCTTTGCACCTGCAGGACTCTTGTGCTGTTTGCCATGGCTTCAGCCCTAGAGTCCTGCAGGAAAGGAAAAATAAGCTTATCTTACGAGGCTTATTGAAACCTGAGGGTCCCCCGACTCTATCTTCGGGCAAACCTAGGTCGTCGGCTCCAGCTTCTGAGTCGACACCTAGGGCTTCGAAGTCTGCTACAGCATCGGCTCCGGCTGGAGCCGATGAGGCTCGAACACTTACCTCTTCTGTTTCCTCGGCTCCGGCCGGAGCCGAGGTATTAGAAATCACTGAGTCTGCTCTGATAAGGTTATCGGAACTGACAACTAGGAAGAGGTCTAGGTCACCGTCTCTTGGCTCCGTTCATTCAGCTCCAGCATCTCCCTTGCTGTCTGAATGGAGCCATAGGTCTCACTCCTCTAGGTCGTCAAGACTTTCAGATCATGACCTTCAGAGGGTGGTGAGTCGACTTCTTAAGTCCGAGGCACTGGCCCAAATGCTTCAGAGCCCGACTCATCAGTCGATGCTTAACCCTATTACTCAAAATGTTCCTCCTCCGACTCCTTTGAGTTCGGAGCCGGGGCGTTTCGGACCCGAGACTGCGGCAGCGTCAGAGCTGATACAATTGTCTTCGGCGCCGTCGTCTGCTCCGATTTCTTCATTGGAAGAATCTCGGCGCCGGACTTCCCTCGTCGGCTCCGAGGGGGTGAGTGGCATCGGACCCTTGTCCGATCCCGCTCTTCCTCTCGGTGCTTCGGCGCTGGTGAGTTCGGCTCCGACATCGGCCTCGGAGCCATCACTGTCGGTGCCGAGGGAGGTTTTCAGCTTTTCGGAGCGGAGACCTCTGGCTCTGCCTGACAGGGGTGCTTTCGAGGTCATGCAGAGTGTGTTGGAACCTGGTTCAACTCCACAGTCGGCTCCGTCCGCCCCTCCCTCCTCGGTGCCTCAGGTAATTTCTACTCACTCCCTCATCCCAGACCGCAGAGAGCCAGCTCCTCAAGAATCCCCAGTGGGGATCTCATCCTCTTCCGAGGCCTCTCCTGAATTGGCAGGAGAGCCCCCTAGGAAGAGAAAGTGCAAGAGGAAGCACATAGACTCACCTGAGTCTGTCACCTCTGACACGGATTTAGAGGATTCTGAAGGTTCCCCCCCGTTCCCCCTCTGAAGACGTCTCCTTTGCAGACATCCTGGAGATCTTAAAACAGAGGGGGAATTGGCCAGCCCTCAACCCTTCAGAGGATGAATCTGTGTATCTTGAGGCGTTCGGCTCTCGCCCTTCCACCTCCTGGGTGTCCCCCCCCCCTTTGACCCCCTGATGCAGGTGGTAGCAAAAAAGGCTTGGACGGCTCCTGACACTGTGGACCCCACCCCCAGGAGACCTTCAAAGTTTATTACAGCACCAGCAGACAAACAATTTTTGACTAAAGGAGTTTCTATGGATGCTATGGTGGTAGCTGCTGCCACCAAGAAGGAACTAGCTGATCCTTCAGTGCCTGTCCATCCCCCTAACAAGGAATCTAGGTCTATGGACAGGTACGGGAAGCGGATGTTTTCATCAGCGACTTTTTCAATGCGTTCGCTGAACTTACCTCTGTCATTTCACTCATCTTCAAAGAGACTTGATCAAGGAAGCGAGTGAGATGTTAAAGGATCCAACAGCTGCGGGTTTTCAGGATAAGATGAACGCTCAGCTGGCTACCCTCAATTCGATAACTAACTCCTCCATGCGCCTTCTTTCATATGCGGCTGATGGAGCGAGCAGAGCCGCAGGTACAGGTGTGGCCTTACGCCGGCATGCCTGGATGCGGCTATGTAATTTTGCGGACCCTTTTAAGACGTGTTTCACTAACTCCCCGTTTGATGGATCGTCCCTTTTTGGTCCTCAAGTGAAAGAAACTCTGACTAGGTGCGAGTCGGATGGCAAAACTCTTTCTGCCGTCGGAGTCCGTTTTTCTACTCCTTCTAGGCCTTACCCCAAGGGCCAGAAAAGTGGAAAGATGTGGTTCCGCAAGCAATCTCAAGGGGCTTTGCCTGACGCACAGAGTCGGTTCCCCTCTAGAGGCAGAGGGGGGAACAATAATGGTAGACACCGTCCTAGAGGCAGGGGGGGTCCGCAAAACCAGGGCAATCGAGAAACCTTTTCTGATAAGCCCTTTCAACATCCCTGAGGTGTTGCCCGACTGTCCACCTTCGGAGGCAGTCGGGGGAAGACTATCACTGTACTCAGAAGCCTGGCGATCTCTAACTCAAGACAAGTGGGTACAGTCCATCATTTCCGAAGGCTATTCCATTCCGTTCTTTCGCATTCCAAATCAATCAAAAAAGTCCCTTCCAGATGTTCCACCCGCTCAAAGGGAGCAAGCAGCGTTAGAAATATCAAAGTTGCTTGCAAAAAGAGCTATTCAGCCAGTTCCAGCAGACCAGCTAGGATCCGGAATCTACTCCAAATTCTTTTTGGTTCCAAAGAAAACAGGGGACTGGAGGCCCATTTTGGATCTCAGCATCTTGAACAAGTCTGTCAAGAAAACAAGATTTCGGATGGTCACGTTGCAATCCATCCTACCCCTATTGGGGAAGGAAAACTGGATGTGCTCTATAGACCTCCAGGATGCGTACTATCATATAAAAATGAACAGACGCTCCAGGAGATTTCTCCGCTTCAGGCTGGGAACCAGTCACTTTCAATTCAGAGCCCTGCCCTTTGGACTCACCACAGCCCCCCGGGTGTTTACCAAATGTATGGCAGTGGTCGCCTCTCACCTGAGACGTCAAGGATTCCAGGTGTTTCCAAACTTAGACGACTGGCTTCTTACAGCTCCCACCAAGCATCTTCTACTACTTGCCAGAGACTACACTTTTCGCATATTTCGAAAGTTAGGTATCTCAATAAATTGCGAAAAGTCTGTTTTGTCACCTTGTCGTGCTATTACCTTCATAGGCGCAAATCTAGACACAGTCAGCATGTCAGCGAGACACACAGACCAAAGGATAGCAGACATACACAAACTAGTCTCTCTTCTTTTCCACAGCAACAAAATCAAAGTCAGATTGGTCCTGAAAGTACTGGGGATAATGGCAGCTGCTATCCCTCTACTTTTATTAGCCAGATTTCACATGAGAATCTTACAATGGATGCTGTTCACACAATGGTCATACCAACAACTTCCGATGTCCCACACCATTGTGATAACGCAAGCATGCAGGAATCACCTTCTTTGGTGGATTTCATCCCCCCAGCTCTTCTTAGGAAGACCCTTTGTCCCTCCCCCTCCGGTTGCTACTCTGACAACGGACGCCTCCCTGATCGGGTGGGGGGGCATTATCAGGGCAGGACAGTCCAGGGCATATGGCAACCTTACGAACGCCACTTGCATATAAATGTTCTAGAGATGAGAGCAGTGCTTTTAGCGTTGCAGGCCCTTCAAGACTCTCTTCCGATGGGAACGATAGCAATTCAGACGGACAACATGTCTGTAGTGTGGTATATCAACAAACAAGGCGGAACCAGATCCTACCCCCTATGTCGAGAGGCACTCAGACTGTGGCAATGGGCGATTTCTTCTCAGCGGTTTCTGATAGCAACGCACATCCCCGGGAAGTCCAATGTCATTGCGGACAAATTGAGCAGAGCTATTCTCATGCCTCACGAGTGGTCTCTGAAAAATTCTGTGTTGGAAAAAGTTTTTCTGAAGTGGGGCCTGCCTTGCTGCGACCTTTTTGCTACTCCCCAAAACAGCAAGTGCAAAAATTATTTCACCCTCTTTCCCCTACCAGGCCATCCCAGCAGAGACGCTCTAGTCCAAGATTGGCCCCGGGGACTTCTATATGCCTTTCCTCCCTTCCCACTAATTTCTCAATTGATACAGAAAGCCATCACTCAGAAAGCTTCCTTGATCCTCATTGCCCCTTACTGGCCTCGACTGGTTTGGTTCCCTTTTCTACACCGTTTTCTGTTGGAGCAACCCTGGCATCTGGACCCAGTTCCAGATCTTTTGACCCATCAGTCGGGTCAGTTACATCGCTCCCTCCCCTCTCTGAACCTCACTGCTTGGTTCCTCCAATTCCAACCCTAGCCAGGCTTCCTCTAATATCTCACTCAGTTCGAGATATTTTAATAGCTTCCCATAAATCCCCCACTCGGAAGATTTATCTTAGTAAGTGGAAACGTTTCTCCTATTGTGCACAAGGAAAGGACATAGATCCTTTCACTGCTTCCATTCAATCGGTCCTTGATTTCTTAGCCGAACTATTCCATGCAGGTTCGTCTCCTTCTACTCTTAAGGTTCAATTGGCAGCTATATCTAACTTTCATGTTGGAATCTCAGACTCTGCCATCATATCTCACAAACTTTGCAAAGCCTTTTTGAAGGGAGTTTTTCTTCTCAAGCCTCCTATTAGAAATCCTCCTCCTTCTTGGGACCTTAACTTAGTTCTCACATCCTTGATTCTTCCCCCTTTTGAACCTGCAGCTTCGTGTTCAATTAAATTGCTATCCTGGAAAACACTCTTTTTGGTAGCCATTACTTCAGCTAGAAGAGTCTCTGAACTTCATGCACTCTGTAGTCGATCCCCTTACCTTTTGTTTCATAAGGATAGGGTATCCTTACGTACCAACCCATCCTTCTTACCCAAAGTAGCCTCTACGGCAAACCTAAATCAAAACATTGACCTTCCTGTGTTTTTTCCTAACTATTCCAACAGGTCTGAACAAAAATTACATTGGCTAGATGTTCATCGACAATTAAGGTATTACTTAGACAGGACCAAACAGATCAGAAAGTCTGACCAACTGTTTGTTTCTTATGCAGAAGGCAGAATGGGCCTTCCAGTTTCGAAAGTATCACTCTCCAGATGGCTTACATCCTTGATTTCTTTTGTGTATGAGATTCGGCATCAAAAGTTACAAAACAAACCTAAGGCTCATTCAACTAGAGCTTTGGCTACTTCTATAGCTTTCCAAGACAGGCTGCCTATTGATACGATTTGTGCGGCAGCTACATGGGCTACTCCTCACACTTTCATTTCTCATTATAAGTTGGACTTAGCTTCTAGACACAGAGCTAACTTTGGTTCCACTGTACTCAAGAGTCTGTTCCGATAGGCCACCCAGGACAAGGTGCTAGGGACGCGGTCCCATCCAGCAAGAATGAAGGCGAGATAGACAACTTAACATATAGAAGTTATGTACCTACCATAACGTTCCATGTTAGTTGTCTTCTTCTCGCTTCTTTCTTAAGGCCCCACCCTCCTTCCCCCTAGCCTGGACAGACCTAGAGGAGTTTGATTGTGACCTTTTTTTCCTACCACCTCTATTTGTATATATGTATATACTGTATTATGTATATATTCCCTCATCAGGTTGTAGGTCACCTTCTTTCTGTCATTTTATAGAGGTGGGTTTCTCCTTTCCAGTGTTTCTGGATTTTTTCCTGGCTGGGCCTAGCTTACAAACGAGATCTGAGGTATTACCGCCTAGCATTGTGGGATATAAGGGGTGCCTCGAGCCGGTGGAACCAACTCTCGAGCTTTTAGAGTGGCCGAGTCGGAGCCGAGGATCGGCTCCGAACCCATCCAGATCTAGCAAGAAAGAAGGCGAGAAGAAGACAACTAACATGGAACGTTATGGTAGGTACATAACTTCTATTTATTTATCCGCTTGTCAAAATCAGTATTCCATTCCTTATACCTTAGTGCCATTCTTAGTAAAGGTAGGATTCTACTCAGTACTTCCCTGCATTTGTGACATGCATGAGTGCTCGGATATATGTCACTCTACATATCACTTAGGTTTTGCACGCTGGATCATTTACTCCCACATGGACCACCGCCAATTCATAGTCGTACTTGTTTTATCTTCAGGTCCTTGGAAATATCAGAGATCTCAGCACCTGAAAGACACCTCACTGTCACCCTGTTTTTGTCCAGCCTTATGAAAGAAGACTGTGTGTGTCTTACTATGGAGTCACCAATCACCAGTGCATTTTTTTATTAGTAGAGGATAAATAGAGGGTTTAGGCATACTTGGTTTGGGATTAGTTTGGTTTGATTTCAGGTGAGTCCAGTGTAGTCCTTAATTAAGAACCCTCTAGAATGATGGGATAGCCACTAGTTATTGCCATATGCTGGTGTTACAAATGTGCATTCCCTGGGTCTGAAGGGCTGGGGATGTTATTTACCTGAACGGTCCACCTTTTATTTACCAGAATCAGTGACTCCTGTTTGGTGCATGCCTGTACTTCAGGGCTTATTCCTGTGCCACTGAGAGTCAACCACGTTACTGGAGATTCAGTACAATGTATTGTCAGTCGCTTTATGAAGAAGTGCTTTGAAGACCAGCAAGTGAATGAGTGTAATGGGACTCTAGGTGGGCATTCTGTCAGGAGAAGATGTGGATGTCTGTAGAGGCTCCCTGAGGCTGTACATAACTCAGTGGCCTAGTGCAGTATGAGCACAATCTGACTCTTCTTTAGATTCTTGGCAAGATTGGTTGAATGGCATGCAGGAGTTGCAGGTCACTAGTATCACAGGTTTAAAAGATGTCAGTACTGCAGACAAGGAACTACAAATGTGGGTATTTGTTCATCTTTCTGTCTGATGTTAACATATATGGCCGTGTTTCCGTCCTGGCAGGGCCACCCCCTGTGCCAACATGTAATGGCCATGTTTCAGTCCTAGCAGGGGCACCCCCTGTGCCAACGTGTAATGATCATGTTTCAGTCCTAGCAGGGGCACCCCCTGTGCCAACATGTAATGAACATTTTTCAGTCCTAGCAGTGCCACCCCCTGTGCCAACATGTAATGGCCAAGTTTCAGTCCTAGCAGGGGCAACCCCTGTGCCAACACTTAATGGCCATGTTTCAGTCCTGCCAGGCCACCCCCTGTGAAAACATATAATGGCCATGTTTCAGCCCTAGCAGGGCCACCCCCTGTGCCAACATGTAATGGTCATGTTTCAACCCTAGCAGGGCCTCCCCTGATGCTTACATAGCGGCCATGTTTCAACCCTAGCAGGGCCACCTCCTGTGCCAACATGTAATGGCCATATTTCAACCATAGCAGGACCACCCCTGGTGCTTACATAATGGCCATGTTGCAACCATAGCAGGACCACCCCTAGTGCTTACATAATGGCCATGTTGCAACCATGGCAGGGCCATCCCTGGTGAAAACATTTTGGCCATGTTTCAACCATGGCAGGGGCCCCCTCTAGTGCTTACATAATGGCCATGTTTCAACCATAGCAGGACCACCCCTGGTGCTTGCATAATGGCCATGTTGCAACCATGGTAGGGCCATCCCTGGTGAAAACATTTTGGCCATGTTTCAACCATGGCAGGGCTCCCCTGGTACTTGCATAATGGCCATGTTTCATCCATGGCAGGCCACCCCTAGTGCTTACATAAAGGCCATGTTTCAACCATGGAGGACCACCTCTGATGCCATCTTACTTGTCAGACCTGTTTTGCCAAGGCTATCCTACTGTTCTGTTATGTTTCATGTAGGTACCATCAAAGCTTGTATATCACTGCATCAACTGTTGATAAGTGAAGCAGTTACTGAAACAGGTCGTACACCTTTTCACACCTAGGAGGGCCACCCCATGGGACCTGAACTTTGTGCTGGAAAAGTTTGCCCTGGAGCCATTTGAGGCAACAACCTCTACGTCTTTGATGCTCCTACCCTTGGAAGCCAGTCTTGATAGTTGCCATAATTTTGACTTGGAAAATGTCAGAACTGCAAGCCCTCCTGTACAAGGAGCATTTAATTGTCGTCCATAAGGACATTGTTAGTCTTTGGACGATTTCCTTTTTCATGTCAAAGGTGGTTTTCGAATGCTGCCCTAATCAGACAGTTCATCTACTAGTTATTTTTCTCTGAACTTCAAACTTTAGGGAAAAATGTTACTCTGGTTAGGTGTACATTGAGATGGTTTTCATCTTGACAGACTCTTTAAGGCAAACCAATAACTAAACAGGCCATATCCATACAGGGAGTGAATTGAATCACATTCTAAGACAATGTCAGCTAAGGCTTTACTCTACCAGAATGACTGCTGCATGAGCAGCTTTCTTTAAGCATGTTTTAGTCCAGAGCACCTATGAGGCAGCAGTCTGGTTGTCTATTGGCACGGTTTCCAAACACCATAAATTAGACCTCCAATTTAGGAGCTGTGAAGGATTTAGCATGGCTGTACTGTAGACCCTCTTAAAAAGTGGTGATCCTTGCAGGGACTTCCTGTGTGCCTTCCTCCATGCGTAGGGTCATTAGTATGGAAATCTTCTTAAATGTGAGGAATTTTACTGCAGCAGTGATCAATATGAAGAATATAGTACACTTGTGAGCAACTCATTGTAACAGAAAAGTTTGAGAAGGATTGCTGTTGCAGTACAATCTGTCTGTCCCCTTGCAGGACTATACCTCCTGCAAAGAGCACTCTTCTGTTTAAGGGTAACATGGTGGTTCAGAGAGACAAGTATCCCACAGTCATGACCCTCTTCCTCATTTCTCATCACATTCTTTACCCTCTCTTCAGAAGACTGCAGTTCAGATTCTCCATGGGAGACAGGGCTGTAATTCTCTTAACTGTCACACCCTCACCCCCTTTCACGGTCTCTCTCACCTACCAGTTTCTATGGGGACATAAAGGCCGTTTCTTCTTTAGGAATACTCATTCTTTCTCACACTCTGTATCTGTTGTGCAGAGGGTGCAGGTGTGCATCTCCCCAGTGGGAGTTGTTGGCCTGTGCCTGACATTTGCAGGGTTCCTGTAGTGGGCCTAGCTGGACTGAGAGCCTCTTGCAGCTAATGCCAGTATGTATGACATTGTACAGTAATCCTCCATGCTGTTGTGATGAGCTTCTCACACTGCTATACTTAACACATTTTTTTCTTACATTTCTTCTAGTTCAGAGTATTGCCTGAGACTCGATTGGGCCAACTGGAAATTATTGTTACAGCTTCATATATTGGTGTAGGCTGTCATTTTTCTTGCTTCTGCAGCTGTCTGGGGAGGTGTCTGTATTTCTTGGACATATCAGGTGAATATGCTGACCTCTTGGCCCATCCCATCCCATCCTTAGAATTCTGAAGTACATGCTTGTCTTCTGAATAGGTAACCACTTGTAGGTTTATCTCATTGAATCAGCTCCCCCAGATACTTCTGGCAGTGAAAAAAAAATCATTGGTAGTTCAACATATCGCTCAAAATAGTTTTTATCATTTGAGAAGCTTCATTAGCTCATGTCTTAGATTGCTTTTTCACATTGTCTGAATTAGAATCCTGGTATGACTATATACATTTCACTTGTCCTGTGTTCATTTTATGAATCAGTGGATGGTAAAACTATGACCCAACTGAATGCTATTTGCACCTTCTTATGAGGGATTGTATTTTGAAGCCTGTAGTTAGGACTCTTGCCCTAATTTGGGATTTGATTTTTTTTCTGGAATCACTTTTTTTTCCCCCTGTTTTAAACTGTTAATTTCCTTTTCATGGTAGTGTTGCCATCAAGTCTGTATTTTCTTTTTGGATATCCCCACTTCTGGGGGGGGGCATCAGCCTTTGAGCCTCCTAAGAGCGTCATCTTTCCATCACCTTTCCACAGTTGATGTAAATTGAAGACACTTACACTGTTTGCACTGTGCACTTGGGTAATGGGTAGCTCTGAGTAACTCTGATTTGCTTTTGTTTTCTGCTAGAAATACTAATTGCTTAGAAGCTTTTGTATAATTTTACCCAGTTAAAATAGAGAGACTCTTAGAATAATTGCTTAGATAATGTAAATATGGTGAAAAGGTAGCCAAACCCTACAGGTATCATTTGAGCCTTTCTCCTCGAACACTGACCTTGAATGGAAATCCTTATTTGTGTACCAAGTTATCAGTAAAGGAGCCATTAGCCATCAACATAATGTTGTTCAAGAGTTTCTGGCAGGAAACAAGACACTTTAAGTAGTTATTGCAGTAGAGTTGTCATCATCCTGGAGTTGTTCTTTTGGGCAGAGACATCGAGACAAGTCCTGTCCTCCTGGTCTAGGAAATCTTTTACAGTAGAGACGCTTCTAAGTACATATAAGGTAGTTTGTTTGTTCTGCGATTGGCATCTTTATTCATTGCTTCCAAGGCTTTTTCTTTCCCTTATAGAGAAAGATATGTTAAACCACTTTCTTCCGTGTTTCACATAGCATATGAACTGTTGAAAGACATATGGCTTTCATTCTTTAGCTGTTCAGGTCAGGGGTCACCCTGTCAGTGAACCCCATCTGTCTCTCCATATTGTGATGAAAGGAGGCACTGTGTCCACCTGTTGTGGTGCCCAACTCAGCAGCAAGTTTGGCAAAGACCGTAAAGAAGCCTTCATCTGGACAATCCTTGAGGAATGAATAACCCTGTTCTTTGTGAAACTTTCAGATTGTCAGAGGCATTAACAGTAAGGTAGCCTAGAAGCAGAAAGTGATACCCAGTTGAAAGCCTTTTCACTGGCCTTGTCCTTGGTTGAAGGACAGCATCTCTTCTGCTGTGTACCAGAAGGAGAAGCAAAAAAGGGGAAGTATAACTGAGGCCTCTTTCCAGGGTTTGTAATTTTCCTTGAATTCTCATCAGTCCTGGCATGCCTCTGTAAACCCCCATATGAGCCTGCATTTGATAACTTATCAAAGTCAAAGAAGAGAAGCAACATGCTTTCAAGACATGGTCCAGTGTATGATGTACACATGCTTTCAAGACATGGTCCAGTGTATGATGTACACATGCTTCCAAGACACGGTCCAGTGTATGATGTACACATGCTTCCAAGACACGGTCCAGTGTATGATGTACACATGCTTCCAAGACACGGTCCAGTGTATGATGTACACATGCTTCCAAGACACGGTCCAGTGTATGATGTACACATGCTTCCAAGACACGGTCCAGTGTATGATGTACACATGCTTCCAAGACACGGTCCAGTGTATGATGTACACATGCTTCCAAGACACGGTCCAGTGTATGATGTACACATACTTCCAAGACACGGTCCAGTGTATAATGTACACATGCTTCCAAGACACGGTCCAGTGTATGATGTACACATGCTTCCAAGACATGGACCATTGTATGATGTACACATGCTTCCAAGACATGATCCAGTGTATGATGTACACATGCTTCCAAGACACGGACCAGTGTAAGATGTACAACACGCTTCCAAGACATGGACCATTGTATGATGTACACATGCTTCCAAGACATGGACCAGTGTATGATGTACACATGCTTCCAAGACATGATCCAGTGTATGATGTACACATGCTTCCAAGACATGGACCAGTGTAAGACGTACAACACGCTTCCAAGACATGGTTCAGTGTAAGATGTACAACTAGCTTCTTGAATATCCATATCTTCTAAGCTTATGCCCAGGATTGTCCCACTCATAAGTTACTGTTTTTTAAAGGGAAATTAAAATGCCATGGAGACCACCAGAGCACATTTTGTCAGTGCACCTAGTGAACTGACTGCATGCATCCGCTGCCGCACCCAGTGAATTGACTGCATGCATCCGTTGATAGAGGGTTGTCATTCTGGAGGAGTGTCCACTGACAGCCTCTACATTATGTACAGCAGAGCAAGAATATCAGCAAATCTCTGTGCAAACCTCATTGATCCACCTGCAGACTGGTGCTCTAGGGGCTTAAATCTGTGAGGGAAGAACTTATTTTGAATAGGAGAGAGAAAGCCTTCCTGGTCAGAAGTGCCTTGAAGAAGATGGGTTGAGGTGTAGAAACCTACAGTGTTTCCAAATTTTTTTTTGCTTTTCAGCCTAATAAGTGGTCGTCAGCTCTTCCACTTTTTCTAGAGTACAGCGGTATGCATTGTGGTTTACAGCAATCCGCTGCTGTGTATTTGCTTTTACTGGTAGTCTCTGGTAAGGGAGACGCAGAATATGCTACCTAGATTTTTTCTTAAAGCAAAACTCCACCTGAAAAGTGAAAATATCCTTTCCATCGTATCTTGTGCTTCTATGTAGTGTTGATACCTCTATTTTGCTGTGTTATTTTGTAATATGTTATACCCCAAAATAGCTTAGTGAAGACTGCAGTATTGATTCAGTTTTGGTTTTCATTCTGTCTGTATTTCTTACAGTAGTGCATATCTTGTGTTCCTACCGTGATACAGAGTAAATAGGATAAATCAGGATTGTTTATTTCTGCATTTACGTTTAGTGTTGGCACTGTTATCCACTGTCATCTTAAATTGTCTTCTAAAACCAAAGTAAGGGTTCTTTTTACTTCCGTACTCCAGTTTGTACTATTATTAAAAAGCATTTTGGGCTACTTTTAATCTTTCTGCAGTTAAAGTTGCTAAATTGCAGACTTTTTTTATTTATTCAGAGCTGTAGTTCCTAGGAAGTGTCCATGCCATCTACTGTTCCGTCTTGCTGAAGTATCAGAGCTCCCTAGCAAGTCTATGGCAGCTCAGCTCAGACATCTACTTCACACATCTGGTAATGCAGCTCCGGGCAACTTGTAATATTCCACGCTGCCTGTCTTTTTTACACTTTTCTACAATTACATGGATAACATGAACACATCACTGGCCAAAATGTGTGTTAGCCAGTATGTTTATGCAGTACTGCACTGTAACTGATCATTGCTTGACATAAAAGAATTCCTCCAACAACCTTCTCTGTGGGAAGCATTCCACTATAACTGTGTGTGCCTTGTACCATTTCAATATGAAAAAAACAACTCTTGCTGGGTAAAGCACCTTCAAATCAGACAAAATCAGCAGTATAAAAACATAAGAAGGTGCACCATAAGCCAAAATCTTGATAAAGATGAATCTCCAGTAGATAAAACACAGGTTTATTAGTATACAACACGAACAAACTGCAGTATGGTAAGCGCTTTCACGTTATATTTAACGCTTCATCAGACATCAAAGCAGCTTAGAACCATCTGTTTAAATAAGAATGACTCACAGGTCATGTGCTTACACTAGCAAATCAGAATAAAAACAATGATAGCTTGAAATTGTTAAAATGCAATTATTATAAAATCTTAAAAACACATTTTAGTGCCTTAAAGGTCTATTAGCTAAAAAAGGTTTAAGGGCTACTCTATCATTTATACCAAATTTATGCGCTTGTAATTTTAATATCCACTTCCCTTCTCTTTCTTCAACTTTGCTTGATTTGCTGATTGCAAGTCTGATTGTTTAGTATATATAGCCAGATGCCAGCAATGTTTTATTTTTTATGTAGGCATGACAACTAGAACCCTACGAGAACGAATTAGGGAGCATATTTATGCTATAGCTAAATGTAATACCACCAATGCCCTAGCTAAACACACAAAAGAACTAGGATCAGCACATTGTTTTAAGTTTCAGGTTCTTGAACTTGTAGGCAAAACTGGCAGACTAGGGGACATCAAAAACCTGTGTTTTATCTACTGGAGATTCATCTTTATCAAGATTTTGGCTTCTTATGTTTTTATACTGCTTGTACCATTTCACTTAACCTTGGGCAAGATACATTGTCAGGACATAATGTTGTAAGTAGTGATTGTCAGTGAAAAGTTTAAAAAGAATGTGGCTGCCCAATGTCATACTGGGAGAAACAGATTATTTTCAGAAGGAATGCAAAGTGTGAATGGGGGGGGGGGGGTGAACCTTCCAAATCTGTGGCAGGAAAAAGAAAAAAAAAAACGGAAGTGTAGACACTTGAAAGTACTGAATGGTTTCTTGGCACTAAAGTATACTGCAGTGATATTACAGGGAGAAGGAATTTTGAGATGGGGTTGAAATACCTTGGAGGGAGAAGCATCTGGGAGAGTTTGTATTGTAACTTGAGGAACCACTGACAGAGTTATAAATGTATCCTTAGAAACTGGACTGGTACCACAGGACATGTGGATTTAGCAACAAAAAAAAAAGGCAAGTGTGTGCCTGATAGCTTTGCTGTCTTCACATGATGAAGGCTATCGAAAAGTTTCTGCCATATAGGATGGCAAAGTTCTGAATGGGACTTCACTTACCACTAGTCAATTGCATGGCTTAATGAAGCTCTGTAAGCTAGTCTAAGTTGCGTCTGTGACTGGTGTATCAGGACTTTAGCCAAGCCATTGACAACATGGTTTACACGAGATTTGTGAAAAATTTAAAGGGTGGATGTGGCGGGCCCAAGAATAGTGAAGTGGTTAGACAGGTGGTTGTCTGACTATAAGCAGAGTATAACAGTTGGAGTGAAAATGCCATGGGAAAAGTCAGTAGCCAGTGGTGTTCCACGAAGGTCATTGGTAGTCCTGTTTAGTATATTTGTGCTAGAGACACTGGACTCATTTTGTAACAAAATCAGTCTGCATGCTAATCACACCAAGATCAGTGCATTAGTCACAGATGACCTCTCAACTGAATAGATGTTCACAGAACGTCCAGATTTTTCCTAATATTTTTGGTCCATTTGTCATACTGTTGTGGTTTACTAGGAAATCACTGAGAAATCACTGAAGATTTAAGTCAGAAAATTGACAGTGATACAAAACCTGCTGTTGTATCTAGCTTCAAAGTTTGGAAGTGCAATATTTCAAATTGTCCCTATTTTTGGACCTTTGCCCCCTGTTATTTCTGGCTTTGACCAGGTTTCTTACTCTAACAGGTTGACAGGTATGAAGGGTGGACCCTGGGTAGGCTTGCATCAGTGTATTTGAGAATATTAAAGAATGTCAGGGTCAAGTAGTTAATGAGATAAAGCTACATGCCAAAGCAGTGTGATGCCAAAATGACAAAGCAGTAACAAGGGTCTGTATTTGTGAGGAATTTCTTGCAGAATGACTAACATCCTCCCCCATTACCACTTAAATATTCAAACTCTGACATTACAGAATCTTTGAGGAGCAGAAATACCTTTTTTCTATGGTGTGTGTGTGTGTGTGTGTGTGTGTGTGTGTGTGTGTGTGTGTGTATATATATATATATATATATATATATATATATATATATATATAAATATAATTTTTTTTTTATATATCATACCCCCACCCCGCCTATGTGGCACATCTAAGTAATGTTTTGTAGGGTAGGAAGTTGGCATAATGGTTAAGAAATGTACCTTACAGACACAAGGTGCAGGGTTTGATTCTCAGATAGGGTAATTAGCTAAGCTCGAAATGCCCAACAAGGACAGTTAGCCTATTACTAATCTATATTCTATGAGCTGTGAACAACAAAGATTTTTTTAAAGAGCAATAAGAATTTTGAGTAAAGAACTACAAACTAGTAAGTGTTAACCCCGCTTCAAATAACTCAGCCTGCTAAAACATTAAGTACAGTAAAGTTTTGAAAGTTTATAATGTTAGACAGTTATTATGTAAATGGACCCTCCCTCTAAATTGCCATCTAGGAGCAGGTCCAGCACAAGGCGACCTAGGCAGCTGTCTGGGGCCCAGTACTAGCTGGGCTACCCCATAAATGTTGCAAAAAAGAAGAAAAAAAAGTCTCCCACATCTCCTAATCCAATTTCCTGTCAGCTGCTCTGCTTCCAGGAAGTCTCATTCATTGGGTCAGTTGTGCCTATGAAAGAGAAACTTTGAACTTTTAACATAGTATTTTTACAACCCAGTAAAACTTTGTGTCTGAACTTTGTGAATTGTTGCAGATTGCTGTTGTTGAATTACTACCATCATTATTATGAAAGCAACAAGGTAAGCTCTGTCAGTGTTTTAGCAAGTAGTTATCCAAAGCAGTTGAATTAAGCCATTAAGCAAGTTGCACCATCTGAAGCAGGTGAATTGCATTACCAACTTAGGAAATTGAGCAGTTTGAGCTACTGCTGTTACTGTTATTACTGTGGACAAGTAAGCGAAGTCTGTGTGCCAAATGGACTTCAGCCATCTGAAACATTGTCATTACAGCATTAGGCTTTTGATGGTTTTGAAAAGATGTGTGTTTAGCAGTGCCATTACTGGGGAAAGTGAGGATTTGATTCCTATGGACATTCATGGTCAGTCAACAGTGCCAGGGAGTTTTCATAATTCTGTCCTCGTCAGGGATGGGAGCTGCAGAAAAATGTTATGTCCTACTTTTTTTTTCATTAGCCCACCTTTCAGGGACAACCCAGGAGCACTCTCTGATTAAGTGACTTGCTCAGAGTTGTGCAGGCAAATGGAGTTCCTTATTACCATCAATCTTCAGGAAATCCACTGAGGCACAAAGAAGTTTTAAGCAAGACATTTATTGCAGCACATCTAAACTAGACTAACATGGTACAACTACAGATTCTTAACTACATGGAAAAAGGTATTCTGGAAAATTCTTTCAGTCTTGATTGACAGTGGAAGTATGCATTTTTATTAAGAACCTGGCAATATTGTTCCACCTCAGCATTTTCTCCTTACTGTCATGGCTCTCATAACTTAATCCATGCAATACACAAGCAAGGTTGTATTTGTTACAGAACGTGTAATAGAAAAGGGCCAAACTATACAGATGTTTGTTTCTAAAGGCTTCACTCAGGCATACTGAGTTCTATAATGTTCCTTTGTTCCATAACAAAGCAAGTACTGAGCTTTATCTAGTTTGCAGTCATACAGTTGTTGTAAACATGCTTTTCAGAATACAAACATGTTTCTGGTTTGAAGTACAGAAATCCATTTTGAAAGTTGTAATGTGTGAAATAATTATTCTAGAGAAAATCATTTTGCCATTTATGTGTTTTAATATTTCAGTGTAGATCTAATGGTCTTCATTACAGGAAGTAGTTCAACAGTTTGGAGCCTTAATCCTGTGTACCTGTTGCCTTACCTTCATTAACGTCTTCATTTTCAGATACGTTACTGAGGATTACAGTCCGTCAGTAATGCCAGTCATTAGAGATTTGTGGTTCTTGTTTAGAAAATGTATATTAATGCAAAACCTGTTACTCTGTTAATGTAATAAGTGAAGTAGTCATTTCATAGCTCTTATTGTCCAGAAAATGCATGTCCATGCAAGACTTAGCATTCTGCTAACCTTTTAAGTGTAGAATTGTCTGCTGCAGAAGACTCTGAGCTGCTGTTAAACTGCTTTCTTTAGCCAGATGTACAGTGTTTGAATCCTTTCATTTCCTTTTGTCTTCTCGTTGATTTTGGCCAAGTCCAGTGTTCCTGGGTTGCTTCTAGAAAAGAACACTTTGTCCAGTGGATATACCTGGTTAATAAATACATAAAATAATAATTCATTTTCTTCCCTTTTTGAGCATTTTCCTCCTATTATTTCCGGCTTTGTCCCAAATTCATGAGCAAAGAAGTGGAGAGGTATTCTTGTGTGTTTCTGGTAAATTTGCTGTGAACTGCAGTGGCTAAATAATGACATGCATGTTTCAGAAAATGCTTGCTAATCTAATGCTTGTTCTAGCAGCAGGTTTAGACATCTGGCAGGTAGGGCAGAGAAGTAAAACTTTGACTTGCTAATAGGCTGCTTCTTATTCCAAGGGTACAGAGTTTGAATCCTCCACCTCGGTTTGCCTACTGGGTGACCTTGAGCAAGTCCCTTAACCAAATATTGCAGTTAGGAATCTGGATTAGGTCACTAGGTGCTTAATGGTCTCCTGGACTGCTTGCCTAGGAACTGCCAATAATGTATAGCGTATAAAAAAAAGTATCTAAAACGTGTTCTTGCATTGGCTCTGATTTGTTTTCATTGTCTCTGATTTTTGAGGTAAGAAGTTGAGAAGGCAGAAAGGATTTAGAGCAGGTTGCAGTGTTTGGTTCTGGCTGCAGTGAGCAGAGATAAATTCAGAAAGACAGTCCAGAAATGTAATTAATTTACTTGATCCCAAGCAGATATTTTACTTTTGTTATTTGACCTACCTCACAGTCACAAAGTACAGTGATGCATGCAGTTGCAATTGATGGTTTTATGTGTGTGTGTGTATAAATACTGGTTCCTGCACCCTAGAGTTGTTACGGTGTAAAGGAAAGCATCAGTTGTAGTAAACACAAGCATCATCACATGAGCCATGTTCTTTGGGTACCATACCTGGTTTCCATGTTCTTTGGGTACCATACCTGGTTTCCATGTTCTTTGGGTATTGACTGTTGATAGTGTGTTTATTATGCGGCTGTGAGTAAACTAGACAGCATGCAGTATACATGTTTATTGTTAATAGTTTAACTATGAATACATTTTAATTTAGCTTGTTATTGCAGGCATGAGGATATGAAATGCAGCATGTACTTAGTGCAGATGAGTAAAGCTTTCAGCTGTTAATGAACTGCTTCACATATTGCATGGTTCGATTCCCATAAACTTTTTTTTGTCTGCTGTGCGATTCTGACCAGGTCACTTCATTAGACAGTGCTCCTAGGCTGCCCCTTAAAAGGGACACTTACATGTAGTGTGCTCTCCAAGGATGTTAGCAGATTACTGACTTGTCTTTTGAATTGATGCACACATCACATAGCTGTTGATTAGTGCTTTATTGTATGCTGTTTGGCTGGGAATCCAGCACATCTCTTGTTTAACTCATTACCAGATGTATTTTCTGTGAATGTGGAAGTAAATGTAAGACTGCAGGGAAGAGAAGTTAATGTGAGAGTGTATTCTTAGCACATGACTGTCAATGTTTTGGCTGTAAAATGTGAAATAAAAATTTTAAATACAAATCATTGCTCATGGTATGCACACTGGCAGGTTTGATGAGTTTTTTATGGTAATTAGCGAGAGACAGTCAAGTAATGGGATATTGGTATGGCTAGGCGGGCAGTCCATTATCCAGCCTAGGGTCCTGTCAGCAGTAACATGCTTATAGTGAACATATGATGTCTCAGAAAAGACAGACTCACATTTCACTGGAAAGCATCAAAAAAGCAAGTGAGAAACGGTTACCATAACAGTAAATGGAAAATGGAGGAGTTGGTGTGTGAGGAGATCATTTTGCAGTACTTCATTTGTATGTATTAGTAGAGAGATGGTAGTTATGAGTTGGATATACTAATTTTGTCAGACAGGTGAGAGGTGCATAGATAATAAGAAAAGATATACAGGGAGGGGTGAGCAAGTCAGAGTTCAGAAAGTACTTATTCACAAAGAGATACACAGTGGTGTTTGTGTTAAGTACTGTGTCCTCTAGATTGCATAGCTAGATAGGAAGGAGGTTCTAATCTCACAGCAGTCAGTGTGTGTGTGTGTGTGTGTGTGTGTGTGTGTGTGTGTGTGTGTGTGTGTGTGTGTGTGTGTGTGTGTGTGTGTATAAATATGACCTTAACTATTGTTGTCCACAATAAAGTAGTAGCCTGGAGTTAATTTTGTCTGTCAGTTAATGCAGAGGTTAAAGTTGTAAGCTGGAGCTTCTGTGGTACAGGGTTTTTGAGTACCTCAGCCTAAGTGGTGTTAGTAGCACAAGTAGCATAATTCCCTTTGGTTTAGAAAGCTGTGGGTTCTACTCCCACACCATGTAAATGGGTTGCTGACACTGCAGTTCAGTATAAGAGGATGCTCCACTTCTGACTGTGTTTTACTTTTGTTAGGATTGACCTACCTCACAGTTACAAGGTACTGGGTTTGATGCTCACCTTTGAAAGGGAGTTTAGTGCTGGGCCACCTCCTGTTTGAGATATACTTCTCAGATTTTAAAGTAAATGTAGATGGCATTTGGCTGACCAGGTTTGCTGATGAATGCAAGTTGGGGGCAATCATCGACTCCCCAAATGATGATGATATCCTCCAGAAAGGAGTGACTCAGACTAATGATTGTTGTGACAGCCATAGCCTCAAACTAAAAGCCAGCAAGTCCATAATAATACCCTTTGGGAAGTCAAATGCCCATGAAAAATACAACACTGATAGCACCCCCTAAGAGTAGAGCTAGTAATGAGAGGTCTGGTTACTTACACAGAAATCTGAACTTTGACCACCATGTGTTCAAGAAGATGAAGAACTGTGTGTCTCAGCTTATACGTAAGGGCATGGCATCCAGATCTGAGGATGTCATAGTACAACTGTACTTGGCCTTCATCAGACCAGTAATCGAGTACAGTGCACCCTTTGGCATGTAGCTCTCCAGGCACCCACAACAGCTGGAGCATCATCAAGGTTTCTCACCAAAAAATACAGGATATAACCAACATGTCATATGTGGACCGATTGAAAGCATATCACTGTGTTCGGTTTCCTGCCGATTACTGAGGGTTGATCTATGCCTGACCTAAAGGCCGTCTCTGACCCAGCCCTGATGGAAAGTTGCATATTAACAAAACTAACTGCTGGAGGGTTACCCGCTCCAGGTTCTCTGACATGAATAGATCATGCTGGAGAGACAGATGTGTCCCAGATATGACCCTTCCTCTGGAATAGGCTTCCTGTTCATGTGAAGCAGAATCCTTCCCTGACCATATTCAAGTGCAGTCTGAAACAATGGATGGGAAATTGCAGATTCATTCTTGTGGTAATGCCATATCCTTACGGACAGAGGCAGTATGTAAAAAATTGTCAAAACCTCACATGCTGACCCTTATCTTTCCCCTAGAGATAGAAAAATGGATAAAATCTGGATAAAACTGGCTAGGCTTGTAAGGGCTCTTGAGCCGTTAACCTAATAATCTCCTGTGAACCTGAGACAATGAAACATATTACCTAAGGTACAGCACAAATGAGCAAAATGACACCTGAGATGGCAAAAAAAAGTAGTGAGTGAGAAAGAAACAACTGCTTGGGGGAGGATTCTATAAATCATAGCTCTTCTGTCGGCATGTTTGTATGATCACTTGCAAGCTAGATGAACAAGAACACATTTCAGCTTATGACAAGGTACATGTAGAGGTTAGGAGATCAATGCCATCTTATATGTGTAGAAGACTAATGCAGTTTGCATGATTTTTTTTCTTGCAGGAAAACAAGAACGATGGAGTGTATCGCGCACATTTGTTCAGAAACTAACCGACCGCTTCCTGTAATAACGTCACAGACTTAAGTAGCAATAAAATGAGCTGCTTGAAGGACTCCTGTTTTACCCCCCTTCCTTTTATCATGTTCCTGTCTTTGAATCAAAACTTGCAAGATGCATTATATCAACAGACTGAAGTCAAGACCACAGTTATAAAAACCTGTAATATGGTCTAAGCAATAACTTGGTTATGATTACATTCATTGTTCTGGAAAATGCACAAGAAGGGATGTCAAGATCGAACATCATGCATTTTGAAGTAGGATTATGAACATGACAATAGAAACAGCGACTTGTTAAGGAGCATGATTTGTATGTGTGTGTGTTCTCTCCACAACTGTAGCAAACACATTAAAAAGGCAATGCAACTACAAAGACCTCCTAAAAGATAAGAGCACAATGTAAGGTTTGTTCTCATTTCTGCTGACTCTGTCATTACTTTTTAACACTGTAATTATACTAGGATATTGTGCAAGTTTAAAGAACATGTTATATATAGCAGACGTTTTAAACATACCTAAATGGCTACTGTGTGTTAACTATCTGTGCTTGTTTCTATCTAGTAACTGTGATTTCATTGGCTCTTTGTAGAGCCAATGATTCTCCTTCTCACTGTGTATTGGCTAACGGCAGACGGGTGGCAGGCCATCACTGGCCTTGAGGTCATTTTCTGTTACATATTAAAGGGAATGGGCAGGGAGCTGGTCTACATAATGTCAATTTTCCATAAAATATAAAAACATAATTAATTTCCATACATGCTCATTGTGCAGGGATCTGTGTAACTTCCTGTAATGTAAAATGTGTAACTTCCTGTAATGTAAAATGTTTTAACACTAATTTAAAATGAATTTGCCCATTGCCTGCGGTGCTTATGGCAACCATTGATTCGAAGTATACTCATCAGCTTGAGAAAGCTGTGTGCTTTCTCAGTTAGACTGTATTGCATGTCTTTGATCTAGCCACAAATAGATCTACGTCATCCAACATGGCATGAAAAACTGTCTGCATTCTGGAATGATGTGACTTGAGATAATATGAGGCATTCATCGTGTGCTCAAAATGGTCACTACTACATGTAAGCACACAAAAGGACACTTAAGAGTTCATGTTCTCTAACTTTAATCACTTACCCAAACCATGTAAGACTTACCGATGCTTTCTATAAGAATGTATAATTTGCAGGTGAGGAATAGGTTTTTAGCTTAAACACAATACTGACTTAGATTTCTAGTAAACTTCAATATTAAAATTGCTGTTTTAATGGTTCTTTAGAAATAATAAATATTGTAATTTTAAATTATTTAAATTTAATTTTATTTTCTTGCATAAAGCTGTTTAATTGTCTGTAAAGGACTGTATGCGTAATTGTGGCATTCCTTTAATAACATTATTAGCCCTGTCAGGACTTGACGTCTGTATCCTTTCATTGAAGAGTGAGATTGTGAGGACAGTCACCTTGATGTAGGTGAGTGTAAAGACCTTCTCCTGCGTGTAAGGTACACAGAAACACTGTTGTGCCTTTTTCTCTGTCACTCTCTTTACCAGAAACCATTGCAGGTTGCCCATTTTGTGCATGGTTGACTGCACCGCAGCATGCACCACCAGCAGGAGCAGGCTGCGATATTATTATACGCGCATCCCATAGTGAACAGCTGATGGCTGTGCTGAGCCCTCTCTGAAGGCCTTAAGTGTCTACAACACAGGGCCTGGTGTAAACATTAGGTTCTGAGTGGAACAAAAAGGTGAGGTGATAGTGTTCTGTTTTCTAGGAAGCAGATCTGTTCGCACCCAAATGATACATCATCTGTATAGATGCAGGAGGAGTGGCTATTTGCTTTGTGGCACTTCATATCAAAATTAAATGAATTCTACAGCAGCTTGGCACCTCTAGATTTTAGCTAATAGTACAGTAAAGGGAAAACCTTATGGATCTTCTCAGTAAAGGTTAAATAAGGTTAACTGCTTAATCCTTCTGAATATATGTAGCGAGAGCAGTGGTTCAAATGCGCTCTCTTCTACACTTAATGCTGCTTGAATTTTTGCAGGTAATACCAATTCCACGTGTGGCCTTTCAGTGACTGCTGATTAGTGGCTTTGTTATGTGACTGAGGCACAGTTAAGCAGATTGTCTAACAGGCCTGTAACCCAGGCTGAAAAGTAAGTAGTATGTACAGATATGTACACACAAGCACTTCCCATGTTTCAGAAAAAAAATATACAAAGAAACATTATTGTTCACAGCATGTAAACTGTTGGGACCTTCAAAACATACTCTTGTATGCTTTTGGAGCATTCCAGTAACTTTATATGGCTTATCCTCAAATCAGTTTTAGTTATGTCATTTAGTAGTTCTGAATTACTGAATGGACTTTGATGAAAATAGTGCAGACACTTACTATTAGACAATTCCATGGGGACCTACCATGTGTAAAGTCAAAGATTTTGTAAATTTTTAAAGTCACGATGAATCTTTAAATAAGTGGAACAAAACTGAATCTGTGTAGTCTGTATACATTGTTGATAATGGGTATATGATGTATTTAAAAGGGTTGTATTCTTTTTTTTCTATATTTTGTAGAACAAATACCTTGGGTTTTAAGTAGCTACTGATAAATGAGCAATAAATGTTTACCATTAATCTGTGTTATTTCTTTATTTTATGAGAGACGTATGTCACTGTGCTATTTGTGTTTGTACCAACACATTCAATGATTCTTGTAGCAAGGAGGCTTCCATCTCAAATTCTGTTAGGGTCATTTAGATATTGGTTTTATCAAATAGAAAATACAGGAATGTTGTTGCTTGAATTGTCTCTTGCCATGCTTCCAATTTAGTTAATGAGGATCACCGCAAAGTCTTCAATTTCTTTTGCCAAAATTAGCTGAAACACCTTAAAACTTAATCCTGTCAAAGATGTGCCTTCCCACTGTTGGAGACATGTTTTACTATAAGTGTGAGAGGGGTAGTATGACAGGCATATGCATTATATAAGGGACCCCCCTACCAGTATTGGAGCCATGTTGTGCTACAAGTGTGGAAGGGGTAGTATGACAGACATATGCATTATGTAAGGGACCCCCTACTGTTGGAGACGTGCTATAAGTGTGAGAGAGGTAGCATGTCAGATGTGCATTATATAAGGGACCCCCCTCCCACTGTTGGAGACGTGTGGTGTAAGTGTGGGAGGGCAGTATGACAGACAGATGCATTATATAAGGGATTCCCCTCCCACAGATGGAGAAATGTTGTGCTGTAAGTGTGTGAGAGGCAGTATGACAGACATGCATTATGTAAGGGAGCCCTCCCACAGTTGAAGATGTGTTGTACTTTAAGTGAGGTAGGGGCAGTGTGACAGATGTATACAATTAAATAGGGGACACCCCCCACTGTTGGAGACGTACTGTAAGTGTGAGAGGGGCAGTATGACAGACATATGTGTTATATAAGGGAACCCCCCCACTGTTGGAGACATGCTGTACTGTAAGTGTGGGAGGGGTAGTATGACAGACATGTGTTATATAAGGGACCCCCCCTCCCACTGTTGGAGACATGCTGTGCTGTAAGTGTGGGAGGGGGTAGTATGACAGACATATGTGTTATATAAGGGACCCCCCACTGTTGGAGACATGCTGTGCTGTAAGTGTGGGAGGGGTAGTATGACAGACATATGTGTTATATAAGGGACCCCCCCCCACTGTTGGAGACATGTTGTGCTGTAAGTGTGTGAGGGGTAGTGTGACAGACATATGTGTTATATAAGGGACCCCCCACTGTTGGAGATGTGCTGTAAGTGTGGGAGGGGTAATATGACAGACATTTGCATTAGGCTGTGCTCCTGCTTGGTCCTGTCTGTTCTCTCCACACCCCACAGTAAATAGTGCTACTTGGCCAGTCAGTTCTTATTATGTGACTATGAAGATGACCAGATGATGTCAGAAATGCATCATGTAAAAAATTCAGAACATTTTTTGTAAGAGTATTTGACTGGAATATGAAAGATGACTACACCAAAATGCATATTTTTGTTGCTGCTATTACAAAAAAAAAAAACTCACAGCAGTTATAGCAAATAAACTGTAGTGTCACGTAAGATACATATGTAATACCAACAAGGACTTATAATTTCCAGTTACTACAAAGTGACACTTTTTTCTTGGTACAGAGTTTAATAATTCACAGAAATTGCAGCCATATCCAGGATGACAGAGGGGTGAATTTTTTTCTGGACTGTGTACAGAAATTAATAGATTCAGAGAAACTGCACTTGTATGCAGAATGCCAGAGTTAATAGTTGCTATTACCAAACACCATGAGAAATTAGACTGGGGCAGTGACGTTGATTCAAATACTGGTGCATGACACACGTAAAATAAGCACAGGCTCCATTTTAAATATACAAAGCTGGCAAAGGAGTGCCATCTTAATCTTTTGAATAAAAATGTCATTCAGGATACAACTGTGCCATTTCTGTGATTTTTGTTTGTTTTATTGTGTAAAAATGCGTGATCAGGTTCGTACTACAGCACCAAAGTGAACTACTTTATCTCACTGTTCTGGCTGCAGATGGTACAAAACAGCAAACCTAAATGTAAAAGAGCAAAGTCCATAGAGGTAGAAAGGTGACTGATCGAGTGGAGAACCACAAAGGAAGGTGGAAAGGTACACCTGAGACAGTGAAAAGGACCACTGACTGGGAGGATGTGAGCAAACGTCCAAAGCTGTAAATATAATACAAACAAATCAGCACGCATATTATTTAAAGTGACAGAATCAAAGGAGTCACAAACATCCTTCAGTAAAGACCCCCCAAAACGTAAAACGGGAACAACATAAAAATAAGTAAAACATGAGTATAACAGCAAATTAGCAAGCCATACTAAATAGGCCCACAGCTCTACCAGTGGAACATGATGAGTTCTACTCATGAAATTATGTTAAAAGCATGTATTCACTAGGCATAGGCCCACAGGTCTGTTAAAGGCACATGAGTTCTGTGCCTGAGATGTATGTTACTAGCATGTACTTAATAGGCCCACAGGTCTGTCAAGGGCACATGATGAGTTCTATACCCGAGACATATGTTTCTGGCATGTACTTAATAGGCCCACAGGTCTGTCAAGGACACATGATGAGTTATATGCCTGAGATGTATGTTACTAGCATGTACTTAATAGGCCCACAAGTCTGTCAAGGGCACTTGAGTTCTATGCCTGAGATGTATGTTACTAGCATGTACTTAATAGGCCCACAGGTCTGTCAAGGGCACATGAGTTCTATGCCTGAGATGTATGTTACTAGCATGTACTTAATTAGGCCCACAGGTCTGTCAAGGGCACATGATGAGTTCTATACCTGAGACGTATGTTACTAGCATGTACTTAATAGGCCCACAGGTCTGTCAAGGGCACATGATGAGTTCTATACCTGAGATGTATGTTACTCGCATCTACTTAATAGGCCCACAGGTCTGTCAAGGGCACATGATGAGTTCTGTACCTGAGATGTATGTTACTAGCATCTACTTAATAGGCCCACAGGTCTGTCAAGGGCACATAATGAGTTATCACAACAGTATTTATATTGGCAGACCCCTGCAGAACAAAGATGCTGTTAGATCCATGCCACAGAACGTTGATGACTCATTTTCTACAAGTTTAATGGCTTACATGACCCGTATCATGCTTACTAATGTCTCTGGCAAAACCAACAGCAGACAACGTTAATAACCATACTGTTAATCTATCCCAATACTGAGAAGGTAACAGTGTCTCCAGTGATGCACATGTGGCAGGTGTAACAGCAGACAGCATTGATAACCATACTGTTAATCTATCCCAATACTGAGAAGGTAACAGTGTCTCCAGTGATGCACATGTGGCAGGTGTAACATCAGACAGCATTGATAACCATACTGTTAATCTATCCCTACACTGAGACAGTAACAGTGTCTTTAGTGATGCACATATGGCATCTGTAACAGCAGACAGCATTGATAACCATACTGTTAATCTATCCCAATACTGAGACAGTAACAGTGTCTCCAGTGATGCACATGTGGCAGGTGTAACATCAGACAGCATTGATAACCATACTGTTAATCTATCCCAATACTGAGAAGGTAACAGTGTCCCCAGTGATGCACATGTGGCAGCTGTAACATCAGACAACATTAATAACCATGCTGTTAATCTATCCCTACACTGAGACAGTAACAGTGTCTTTAGTGATGCACATGTGGCAGCTGTAACAGCAGACAGCATTGATAACCATGCTGTTAATCTATCCCTACACTGAGACAGTAACAGTGTCTTTAGTGATGCACATATGGCAGCTGTAACAGCAGACAGCATTGATAACCATGCTGTTAATCAATCCCTACACTGAGAAGGTAACTGTCTCTAGTGATGCATATATGGCAGCTGTAACAGCAGACAGCATTGATAACCATACTGTTAATCTATCCCTACACTGAGACAGTAACAGTGTCTTTAGTGATGCACATATGGCAGCTGTAACAGCAGACAGCATTGATAACCATGCTGTTAATCTATCCCTACACTGAGACAGTAACAGTGTCTTTAGTGATGCACATGTGGCAGCTGTAACAGCAGACAGCATTGATAACCATGCTGTTAATCTATCCCTACACTGAGACAGTAACAGTGTCTTTAGTGATGCACATATGGCAGCTGTAACAGCAGACAGCATTGATAACCATGCTGTTAATCAATCCCTACACTGAGACAGTAACAGTGTCTTTAGTGATGCACATATGGCAGCTGTAACAGCAGACAGCATTGATAACCATGCTGTTAATCTATCCCTACACTGAGACAGTAACAGTGTCTCTAGTGATGCACATATGGCAGGTGTAACAGCAGACAGCATTGATAACCATACTGTTAATCTATCCCAACACTGAGAAGGTAACTGTCTCTAGTGATGCATATATGGCAGCTGTAACAGCAGACAGCATTGATAACCATACTGTTAATCTATCCCAACACTGAGAAGGTAACAGTGTCTCTAGTGATGCACATCTGGCAGCTGTATCAGCAGACAGCATAAATAACCATACTGTTAATCTGTCCCAACAGTGTCTCCAGTGATACACATACGATAGGTGTAACAGCAGACAGCATTAATAACCACACTGTTAATCTATCCCAGCACTGAGAAGGTAACTGTCTCTAGTGATGCACATCTGGCAGCTGTATCAGCAGACAGCATAAATAACCGTACTGTTAATCTGTCCCAACAGTGTCTCTAGTGATGCACATGCGGCAGCTGTAACAGCAGACAGCATTAATTATTTATTTATTTTTTTTAATTTACATTTGTTGACCGGGATAGTCCGACTGAATACATGTCTATTTTCAGCGGAGGCCCGGGGAGAAAAGCTCCAGAGGTGGTTTCATATACTGTCATTACGATGTACATATAGATCAGGAGTCATCATAACATTATACAAATAGAACACATTTTACAGTCTTGTTACATTTATACAAATATAATGCATTTTATAGTCCATTTAGATTAATACAGTCTAACCATCTTCTAAACTTTCTTAACAAAGATAATTCAGTACCACTTACAGACATAGAACTAGTACACCAGTGTCCATGAAGATTTAGTCAGGCTTGGAGCAGGGACATATCCAGTGATACTTGAAATGCTCCTTGAGAGCTTTTTTAAATTGAGATAGGGTGGTATCTAGGGTAATGTTAGCAGGAAGGGAATTCCAAATTTTGCCAGCAGAGTTGGCGAACAGGTAGTCACCAACTGAGTTGTTGGATTTGATGGTTAGCACTAATAGTCTATTGAATGACTGGAGTGATCTGGAGTTGAAGTGGGGATAGATGATGTTTTTCAGGGCAGGTGTATTATCTGGTTGGTTAAGCGCTTTATGAGCCACAATGACTTGATAATACTGAATCTGCCTGGGAAGCTCTAGCCATACGAGATAATTTAGATTTTTACAATGATGTGTCCTATAGGGTAGACCAGTTGCAAATCTTGCTAAGTTGTTATAGCAGCTTGAGAGTTTAAGGTCAGTGTTATTTAAGCTGGCAAGTAAAGGGGAAGCATAGTAGAGTGTGGAGAGTAGGAGGGAGCGGGCAATGGAAGTCCTAGCATGTGGGGTAAGGAATGGCTTTATCCTATATAGTGAGCTCAGTTTTCTGTTAATGGTTTTGATTGTTTTGTTGATATGCACATCAAACTTAAGATTGTTGTCTATAATGACACCTAGCAGTTTTGTATGGGCATCTGGAATGATTATGGTACCGTTATTGGCCTTAATGGAGAGAGAGAACACCGGGGATCTATGCGTGGGGGGTGAAAAGTAGGAGTTTTCTTTTATTAGGATTTAGAGTAAGACAGTGAGAGGCAAGCCAATTCTCTACTAGGTTGAAAGTACTCTGAGTTATTGATAGCAGTTCTGTTTGCGAGGTGCCAGTGCAGATCAGTGTTGAGTCATCTGCATATCGAATGCAGATGGCATCAGGGATGACTTTGTGGAGGTCATTGATAAAAATGGAAAACAGAAGTGGTCCCAAGATAGACCTAGAGTGTTGGGTAGGAGGTTTGAGCATTTATTCTGCCATAAGATGGATTGTAGTCTGTTCAGGTAGGATTCAAACCGTCGGAGAGAGTGATTGCCTAGGGACATTGTTGCCAGGGTGTTGATGAGAAGATGGTGATTGACCATGTCAAAAGCCTTCTACAGGTCTAAGAAGAGGGCTGAAGATAACTTGTTGTTGTTCCTGTTAGAGTTTATACCATTAGAAAAGGTGAGAAGAGCTGTGGTGGTACTTTGATGTGGCCTGAAGCCATGCTGCGAGTTGGCTAGTAGGTTGTTTTGGGTTAGAAAGTACAGGAGCTGTTTATGGATGCATTTTTCCATTATTTTTGCCAGAGGTGATAAGATGGCTATGGGTCTATAATTGGATAACTCAGTAGAGTTACCACCTTTATGGAGGGGTATAACACGAGATATTTTCCAGATAGAGGGGACGGAGGCTTCTGATATGGACCGATTAATTAGAATGGAAACAGGGTATGCTATGGTATCTGCAGCTTTTGGCAAACATTCTGCTGGGAGAAGGACTGCAGCTAGGGTAGTAGGTTTTAATTTTTTATGTAGTGAATGAATGAAAGATGTAGAGACTAGTTGGAAACTAAAGGAGGTCTGGGAGGTGGGAGTGCTGTCCAGTAGGTTAGCGGAGTTAAGGGGTATTTGGCTAGCAAGGGCTTGGATGGTTTCAGTAATGAAATTATTAAACGTGTTAGCAACATCTGCTGGTCATTTATCAGTAGAGGCTGAGGGAGGTGGAGTGGTGGTTTGACCTGGGTGCAGTAATTTATTTATCCCTGCCCAGAATTTTTTTGGGTTATTTTGGTTTCCTTGTTCGAGATGGAGGTAGTAGATTTTTTTATCTAATAGAATAGCTCAATATTCATTGTGTTTCACTGTTGCAGTCCTTACAAAATGGGTTATCCTGATCCCGGTAGCCCACAGTCAGCCAGAATACCAAAGTCCTTGGTATATGACATCGGCTGCCTTCGGCTTAGACCTGATGTCAGGACGTCCGGTACAAAGGAAGGCAGCCAATGCCATTTCCTCAGTCTTTCTTGCTGCGGAGCCAGAAGCAGAAGCATTTTGCAAGAGTGCCGGTGGGCCAAGTACCTTATTCTGACTGCTTAGTTGAAGACATCCTCAGATAAGTACCCCGTTGGGGACCCTCTTTTCTTGCTTTAACGAATGTCAGAGAAAGTTGATAACTGTTTTGCCTGTGGAAAACCGATTCTGCACTGTGATTTTCACTCTTGTTGTATTACTTGTTTGAGCCTTGAGCACGGCATCCCTAATTGTGTTCTCTGTGCTTCTTTCAACCTGCGTACTATATGCCATAGAGCTAGGATCTTGTTCAGGCATTTCGGTGTTTGGCCTAAGTTCGTTGGTATGGCTTCTTCTGGTCTCCTGACTTCAGATGTTCCTAAGAAATGCAAGGATAAGGACCGTGACAAGCTTAGGGTCAAATTAGCCGATGACATCCATGTTAAGTTGGTTGTCGGCCCAGCGGTAGTCAGTGAGGCGCTTTCATTGCCTCTGCAGTCCATGGATATTCAGCAGCAGTCATCTGTGGAGGCCTTTTCTGAGTCCTCCATACCGCAGGCTTCCACTTTGTCTTCTGACCCTCCGCCAGCCTCTGCCTCTGATGGATCCAGAGCCGCTAAGCAGACGCCAGCTTCTGAGGCCTCTGTTCTCTGCCCGAAGACCAGATCTAGACCGACGACCTTGGTTCAGACTACTGCGGTGGCTAGGCTTCCCAAGTCTCTCCGGCTTTCTAGCAGGCCTTCCAGCCGAAAATTTACTCAAAAGCAGGTGCCAGCCTCCCCTCAAATGCCTCAGTCTCGGATGATTAAGATGGCTAGTGATCTCTTGACCCTTATCAGTGGCTGTCAGCCACCTCCTTCTAAGAGGGCTAGGGAATTGTCCCCAGAAGTTTTGTCTGCCTCAGACTGAGGTTTTCAGCAATTCTGCTGATGAAGAGGGAAACACTCAACTTATTTCTGGTTTTGAGGATTCTTATGCAGAAGACTCCATCCCTTCTGCCTCCCCTCCACAATATTTTTCTTTTGGAGATAGTCTGAATACTCTTGGGGATCATTTCAAATGGGAAAGTTAGGACTACCCTCAGTCTGAGAAACGGATTAGGGAATTCTTGGATTTGCCACAGCATAAGCCTTTGGCTATCCCTCCAGTTTTGGAAGTTGTTGATGTTTTTATGGAGAATTCTTTGACACCTAAATTTGTTCCTCCTGCACCCAGGAAGCCTGACAGGTATTATAGAGTTCCTGATTCTCAGGGCCCTAAAGGTGTTAAAGCCACGGTTGTTAAAAATCCTGTTCCTTCTGACAGGGAATCTAGGGTCTTGGATAGGTGGGGTAAAAAGGTCTATACTTCTTCCACCCTTGCTGTTAGGTCTGTTAATTGTCTTTTTCATATGCCTAAGTATCAGCAGCGTACTTTGGAGGCCATTAAGGCTAAAATTGCTGGTGTTCCTTCCCTGATGGAGAGTAAGGACATGTAAGATTTATTGAATTCTGGTGTTCCTTCCCTGATTGAGAGTAAGGACATGCATGATTTATTGAATTCTGGGGTTCCTTCCCTGATGGAGAGTAAGGACATGCATGATTTATTGAATTCTGGTGTCCCTTCCCTGATGGAGAGTAAGGACATGCATGATTTATTGAATTCTGGTGTCCCTTCCCTGATGGAGAGTAAGGACATGCATGATTTATTGAATTCTGGTGTTCCTTCCCTGATGGAGGGTAAGGACATGCATGATTTATTGAATTCTGGTTTTCCTTCCTGATGGAGAGTAAGGACATGCATGATTTATTGAATTCTGGTGTTCCTTCCCTGATGGAGAGTAAGGACATGCATGATTTATTGAATTCTGGTGTTCCTTCCCTGATGGAGAGTAAGGACATGCATGATTTATTGAATTTTGGTGTTCCTTCCCTGATGGAGAGTAAGGACATGCATGATTTATTGAATTCTGGTGTTCCTTCCCTGATGGAGAGTAAGGACATGCATGATTTATTGAATTCTGGTGTTCCTTCCTGATGGAGAGTAAGGACATGCATGATTTATTGAATTCTGGTGTTCCTTCCCTGATGGAGAGTAAGGACATGCATGATTTATTGAATTCTAGTGTTCCTTCCCTGATGGAGAGTAAGGACATGCATGATTTATTGAATTCTGGTGTTCCTTCCCTGATGGAGAGTAAGGACATGCATGATTTATTGAATTCTGGTGTTCCTTCCCTGATGGAGAGTAAGGACGTGCATGATTTATTGAATTCTGGTGTTCCTTCCCTGATGGAGAGTAAGGACATGCATGATTTATTGAATTCTGGTGTTCCTTCCCTGATGGAGAGTTAGGACATGCAAGATTTATTGAATTCTGGTGTTCCTTCCCTGATGGAGAGTTAGGACATGCAAGATTTATTGAATTCTGCCACTCTTGTCACTAAACATTCTCTACATTGTGGATGTCCTTCAAGGATGCATCTGCAGTCATAACAAATGGGTTGTCCTGTCGTCAGGCAGCCCTTTGGTCGGCCGGATTCCAAAGTCTGGGTCCGGCTTCGGCTGATGTCGCACTTCACCCGACGTCATCTCTGCTGGTCTTGGGGTAAAAAGGAATAAGCCGACGCCATTTTCCTCAGTCTTTCTTGCCGCGTGGCGCCCGAAGCAGAAGCTGTTCGCAAGTGCCGGTCGGTCAGATCCAGAGATTACTACTACCGAATACTACTTCGAAGACTTCTAAAAGCTAAGTACCCCGTTGGGGACTCTTTCTTGCCTCAGCCGATGTCAGAAAAAGTCAATAACTGTTTAACTTGTGGGAAACAAATACCTCATAAAGATTTCCACTCTTACTGCCTGCCTTGCTTAGGCCCAGACCACAACGTAGCAGCCTGTTCAGCCTGTGCTTCCTTCAACCGACGAACGCTTAGGCGTCGGTCGGAGTTTGCTGATCAGTTTTTCGGCTCAGATTTTGCGTACATTATGCCGTCGGATCCTCCGACTACCCAAATTGTTAAAAAACGCAAAGAAAAAGACCAACACTCGCGGTCCGCGGTTTCGGCCGAAACCACGGTTAAGCAAGCCGCGAGTGTCTCGGTTTCGGCCGAAACCGAGAAAACCGGTCAATCTTCAGCCGAATCCATGACTACTACTGAGGCTCCTGCTACCTTAGTTGAATCGGCCACTGAAGTTTTGCCTACTACTGTGGTTCCTAGTGATTTATCAGACACCATCCCTTTGGATGTCTCTACCCCAGCACGTGGTGCTGCTAGGCCTCCTGCAGCCATGTCTATTAAGGCCTTTGCCAGGGCTAAAGCAGCCAAAACTGTTAAATCAGTGCCTGTTAAGCCCCCCTCACACAGGCCCTCTTCTAGTTCACAAATGCTTACTCTGGCAGAGGATTTAATATCCTTAGTTAGGGGATCCCAATCTCACCCAGACAGGGCCTCTCAGCCCCCAGAAAAGAGACCTAGAGCAGAGCCCCCCGAGCCAGTGTCCTCTGATGATTCTTCGGATGACTCAGACATTACAGATCAGCCAGAGGCTCCTTTTTCCACTTATGAAGATTCCGATGCTGAAGAATCCATTCCATCTGCCTCTCCACCAGAGGAATTTTCCTTTGGAGAAACCTTACATGCCATGAGAGAACAATTCCAATGGCAGGGACAAGATTTCTCAGATTCAAGAAAAAGGCTTAGGACATTTCTGCACTTACCACAACATAGGCCCTTAGCTATACCTCCAGTACTGCCTGTTGTGGATGATGCATTTAATGATGTTTGCACTGCTCCTGATACTTTACCTCCAGCCCCTGCCAAACCAGATAGATTTTACAGGGTGCCAGACACTCATCACCACCTATACAAGGCCCCACTTGCAGATCCTGAGACTATATCCCAGGGGCCTAAGGCAGTAGCCTCGACCTCAGCAAAAAACCCTATTCCTTCTGAATGCGAATCCAGGTCCTTAGAGAGATGGGGGGAAAAAGTTTACACCTCTGCTACTCTCTCAGCTAGAGCCTTAAACTGTCAGTTTCATATGATCCAATACCAAGAGTTTATGCTTGATCAGTTAACTAAGAAGCTGTCCTCTGATGACTCCTTAGATAAGAAATATGTTTTAGAAATGGTGAATAACATTCAGCAGGTTAGTAACCATTCTTTAAAATGTGGCTATGATGCACTGGAGGCTTCATTTAGATCAGCCATGACTGGCACAGTGATAAGAAGGCATGCATGGTTGAAAGAACAGGTCTTGCCGGATCATGTTAAAGCAAAGCTGTTAGATACTCCTATGGATAAGGCCAGTCTATTTGGTACACCTGCTCAGCAAGTAATGAAGAAAATGGAAGAGAAGGCAAAATCTGTACAAACAGTTAAGGATTTCTTACAGGTTCAGCCCCCAAGGTTTAGCAGGAACTGGCCTGCCAAAAACTGGTCCTTTCCAGACTCCTCAAAATCTCAAAGAGGCAGGAATAGACGCTCTAGAGGCAGAAATCAATCCAGAGGAGGTGCCTACAGAGGACGACAGTGGCAAGGCAATAACCGAGGCACAGACACAACCACTGCCACTGCAACAGGACAAACACAGTGACTTGGCTCTGACACCACCTACCAGGGAGCAAATAGCAGCACCTTTAGGCGGAAAGTTAGCCTTATTTTCGAAAAATTGGCACTATATCACAAAAGACAAGTGGATTTTGCAAACCATAGACCAAGGCTACAGGTTCCACTTCCACACCTTACCAGTAAAGAGGAATGCCAAACCTACCTCCAAATCAAAAACAGAAGCTCTAAAGCAGATAGCTCAATTAACAAAGATGAGAGCTGTGGAAAGAGTACCAATAACAGAACAGGGCAAAGGATTCTACTCCAGACTCTTCCTAGTACCAAGAAAAGAGAAAAGTTGGAGACCTATTCTCGACCTGTCCGTCTTAAACACATACATCATTGTCCCAAAATTCAAAATGCTGACCCTACAGCAACTTCTTCCCATGCTGGGCAAGGAGTGTTGGCTGGTAACTCTAGATCTCAAGGAGGCATACCTGCATGTCCCCATACGACCAAATTGCAGAAGATACCTCAGATTTCTTGCAGGATCAGAACATTATCAATTCTCAGCATTGCCCTTTGGCTTATCTACTGCGCCCAGAGTATTCACAAAATGCCTGGCATCAGTAATCGCTCACTGCAGGCTACAGGGAATCCAAATTTATCCATACCTGGACGACTGCCTGTTAAAAGCGGACAACAAAAGCAAGCTGACAACAGATTTACAAAGAGTCATTTGCTTACTACAAGCCCTGGGATACACAGTCAATTTAAAAAAGTCAAGACTGATACCATCCCAAACAAGAACATTCTTGGGTGCGGAATTGGACACAGTAAAACAAATGGCATTCCTAACTGCAGAAAAACAAGAACAACTCCTCTTTACTTCTTGGCATTAACAAAGCAGAACAAACTAACAGCAAGAAAAGTACTGCAGGCCTTGGGCTTCATGGCATCATGCATAATCCTGGTCCCACATGCCAGACTGCATATGAGAAAGCTACAGTGGTACCTAAAGAATTTATGGTCTCAACACAGGCACAGCTTAGAAACCGAAATCCCACTAATCCCATGCCTGAAACAGGAGTTCCTATGGTGGGCTCAAGCATGCCAGTCAAACCCAGGCTTGCCCTTCCACAACTTTCAAGCAAGCCAAGCCATCACAACGGACGCCTCAGACCTAGGCTGGGGGGCGCACATGTTGGACAAATGCATACAAGGATTGTGGACTCCAGACCAGCTGCACCTGCACATAAACCAAAAAGAAATGCAGGCAGTAAAACTAGCAATCCAGAAATTCAGACCATTCCTCAAAGAAGGCCATTTAATGATAAGGACAGACAACACCACAGTCATGTGGTACATCAACAAACAGGGAGGCACTCATTCATACCCCTATGCAGAATGACTCTGGACCTTTGGAATATGGCTCTGAGCTACAACATCCAGTTACAGGCAATATTTGTGCCGGGAAAAGAAAACACCCTAGCAGACATGTTAAGCAGAACCACCTCGGATGCTCACGAATGGATGCTACACCCGGACATCTTCAAGGCCATCACAAAGAAATGGGGAATGCCACAAATAGACCTATTCGCATCCCCACTCAATTACCAGCTCAAAAAATTCTGCACAAGGACATACCACCCACTTGCATGGAAGGTGGACTCTCTATCCTTCAGTTGGAAAGGCCTGACAGCATATGCATTTCCACCTCTTCCTTTGATGCACAAGGTACTACTGAAAATCAAAGAGGAACGTCCAAGGATAATCCTGATAGCTCCGAATTGGCCAAGACAACACTGGTATCCATTGCTGAGGAGCATGTCTCAGGAGAATGTGGTCAATACCCTGATGCCTTTGATGTTAACTCAGAACAACTACAACATCATGCACCCAAACCTAAAAACCTTGCAACTGACTGCCTGGAACATCACATAGCAGCAACTAACCCAGACCTATCCCAAAGGGTTAAAGACATTATCCTTGAAGCCCGCAGACCTTCAACAAGAAGGAACTATGCAGGAAAATGGAAAAGGTTTGTCATTTGGAGTACTGAAAGAGGAAAAGATGTGTCGAACATAGATATTGCTAACATCCTGGAGTACTTGGCAGAGCTTCTGCATACAGGCCTGTCCTATTCCTCCATCAAGATACATGCATCAGCTATTTCAGCAGAATACAGCTTCGATCCACCTGTCTTTTCGCATCCTCTACTCAGGCAGTTCCTCAGAGGGATCAAGAATGTAAAACCTAGGAAACCACCATTACCAGCATGGGACTTGAACTTTGTGCTAGAAAAATTGACACTCCCTCCATTTGAACCAGCAGCAACAGCAGATCTTCAACACCTATCATGGAAAACTGCTTTCCTACTGGCAATTACTTCAGCAAGGAGGGTTTGAACTACAGGCCTTAATGGCAGTACAACCCTTCCTAATCTTCCATCAAGATAGGGTGTCCATGAGAACTAATCCTACATTTATGCCTAAGGTGGTATCCAGAGTGTCTTTAAACCAGGCAATCCACCTACCTACCTTCTTTCCCAATCCACAGAACAGGGGAAAGACTGCTGCATACCTTGGATGTACATAGACAGTTACGCTACTACCTGGACAGAACCAAAGGTGACAGAAAAACTGACCAGCTTTTAGTAGCCTATGCAACAGGAAGGGAAGGAAAAGCAATTTCCAAACAGACAATCTCCAAATGGATAGGAAATTGCATAAGATTCTGTTACTCCTACCATGGAAAACCAATTCCACAGAACATAAGACCTCATTCTACAAGGGCTACAGCCACTACCACAGCTTTCTTACGAGGAGTGGCAACCAAGGACATTATTGAGGCGGCTACTTGGACCTCCGTGCATGCATTTGCCAAGCATTATAATTTACCTCTATACTCTAGATCCCGAGCAGGGTTTGCCACTGCTGTACTGCAAGGGATCCTAACTACACCATAATTCTTCTTCCTCCTCCCCTAGTTTGGCTATGGTATTCTACCCATTTGTTATGACTGCAGATGCATCCTTGAAGGACATAGTACAGTTTTGTACCTACCATAAATGTAGATGTCCGAACAGGATAGCATCTGCAGTCAGGATTACCCACCCTCCTTCCCTCTGTGGTACTCCTAGGGTATTTACCCTCCTAATAGCTAGCTGGGGGGGGAGTCTCTTATGGTGTATTTGTTTGTATATATGTACATACATGCTTATTTTTTGTGTTTGCCTTCTACTATTTTGGAAACATTGGCATTTATCCAAAATTTAGCTTTCCAAGAGGGCAACTGGCATCTGGGGCAAGAAACACTGAGGAAAATGGCGTCGGCTGATGCCTTTATACCCGAAGACCAGCAGAGATGACGTCGGGTGAAGTGCGACATCAGCCGAAGCCGGACCCAGACTTTGGAATCCGGCCGACCGAAGGGCTGCCTGACGACAGGACAACCCATTTGTTATGACTGCAGATGCTATCCTGTTCGGACATCTACATTTATGGTAGGTACAAAACTGTACTTTTTGACACTTTGGAGGCTTGTTGCAGGGCAGCAGCCACTGGTTCTGTTATTAGAAGACATGCTTGGCTCAGGGAACAGCCCCTTTCTGAACCTGTCAAATCTAAATTACTGGACGTGCCTTTGCATAAGGACAATCTTTTTGGTAGCAAAGCAGAAAAGGTGTTAAAAAAGTTGGATCAGACCAAATCTATGCAAACTGTTAAGGACTTCCTGCAAGTTCAGCCTCCTCATTTTAGTAGACATTACCCTTCTAAGAATTGGACTTTTCCTGACCCTTGTAAACAGGGTCGCACTAGGCCTCTGGGTTACAGGTCTTCTAGGGGACAGACTTCCATCCCTCAAAAGGTTAAGCACTGGCAGGATTCTGCTTCTAAATCGGGGAGTTCTAAGCAAACTTCTCAAAGCAAGCATTCCCAGTGACTCCGACCTTCCCCTGCCTGCCTCTGTGGGCCCAGGATTTCCTTTAGGGGGAAGGTTATAGCCATTTTTGCAGATGTCTGGTCCACCATCACAGTTGACAAATGGATGCTCAAAATAGTATCCCAAGGCTGCAAGTTCTCTTTTCACACCTTCCCTGTCCGCCAAGGATAACCAGATATCCCCCCACTTCAAAGGGCAGAAGCAGAAAAACAAGTTTCTTCTTTGCTAAACCTGGGAGCAATAGAGCCAGTTCCTGCACTGCAGATAGGCCAGAGTTTCTACTCAGTACTTTTCCTGGTTCCCAAAAAAGGGGGCACCTGGCGCCCTATTCTGGATCTGTCCATTCTAAACACTTTTCTGGTAATTACCAAGTTCAAAATGCTCACTCTTCAGCAGTTGCTGCCAATGCTGGCCAAGGATTCCTGGCTAGTGACTTTGAATCTCAAAGAAGCTTATCTGCACATCCCAATAAGGGAAAGCTGCAGGCAGTTCCTTTGCTTCAGGGTGGGGAACAGGCACTTCCAATTCTCTGCACTGCCCTTTGGCTTATTTACTGCTCCCAGATTTTTTACAAAAATGCCTGGCTCCAGTCATTGCTTTTTGCAAGCAAAGAAACATTCATATTTACCCTTACTTGGATGATTGTCTAATTCAGGCGAACTCTTCAGAGCAACTTCTAAAGGATTTCGACTTTGTAAAGAATCTTCTCACTTCTGTGGGCTACACTATCAACGAAAAGAAGTCAAAATTGGTACCCACTAGGGAGATTGTATTCGTGGGAGCGAGCCTGAATACAGCCACCCAGATGGTATTCCTCCCTCATGAGAAACAAATGGATCTGTCAAATTATTTCAAGAATTTGGCAAGCATGACCCAGCTCTCTGCAAGGCAATTCTGGCAAGCCCTGGGATTTGTGGCTTCGTGTATTCTAATGATTCCATATGCCAGACTGCATATGAGGAAAATACAATGGTACCTCAAAAACCTTTGGTGTCAACACACTCAGGATTTAGATTTGATACTTCTTCTGATTCACTGCCTGCAGACAGTGTTCCTTTGGTGGGCGACGGCCTGTGCACAGAACAAAGGCCTGCCTTTCTGTCCACCTCCTGCCAGCCAAACTCTCACCACAGATGCCTCGGACGATGCTTAGGGAGCACATCTAGAAGGTAGATGCATTCAGGGAACTTGGAACTATCAACAGGTTCATTTCCACATTAATCTGAAGGAATTAATGACAGTCCAGCAGGCCTTGATGGCTTTCAAGCATCTGTCTCCTGATACTCTTCTGGTCAGGACAGACAACACCACAATCCTGTAGTACATCAACAAGCAGAGAGGGACTCACTCTTACCCCCTGTGCAAACAAAGCATGATACTATGGTCCATAGCAGCTTCCATGGGCATTCATCTGATAACTTAGTTTCTTCCAGGAAGGCTCAACACCTTGGCAGACCGGTTGAGCAGGCAGGTCCTGGATCCTCATGTGTGGCAACTAAACAAGACCATCTTCTATCGCATCATTCAGCATTGGGGCACTCCCCAGGTGGATCTCTCCTCATCTCCAACCAACCACCTGCTTCCAACCTTTTGCACCAGAGATCATCACAACAAAGTTTGGAAAGTGGATGCTCTGTCCTTTCCCTGGACACAGCTCTCGATTTATGCATTCCCTCCTCTGCCTCTTCTTCCCAGAGTGTTGTTAAAGATAAGGGACGAAAAACCAAGGGCCATCATCATAGCTCCAGACTGGCCCAGGCAACATTGGTATCCACTACTTTGCAGTCTCAGCCTTAGCATCTTCCCCTGATACCAGATCTCTTGGTTCAGGAGGGGGGAAAATTCGGCATCTTCATCTTCAGACTCTGCATTTGGCAGCTTGGCTCATAATTTAAACCTTTCCCAACAGGTGGCTGAGGTCCTTCAGGAGGCCTAGCACTAGAAAATCTTATGCAAATAAGTGGAAAATATTCTCCATTTGGATGCAGGCTAGAGGGGAGGACCCTTCTCAACCTGCTCTTCCTCTTATTCTTGACTATCTGGCAGGCCTACTTAATGGTGGACTTTCCTTTTCTTCTATCAAGATTCATGCTTCAGCTATTTCTGCTCATTGTTCCTTTGAGCAGCCCATTTTCTCTCATCCCTTGATGACAGTTCCTCAGGGGAGCTAGCAATTTAAAGCCTCCTAGAAGGGCACCTACTCCTGCTTGGGATCTTAATTTTGTACTTGAGAAACTTACTCTGTCTCCTTTTGAACCAGCTGCCTCAGCAGATTTGAAATTTCTCTCCTGGAAAACTGCCTTTCTCTTGGCTATTACTTCAGCTAGAAGAGTTTCTGAGCTGCAGGCCTTAATGGCAGTAGAGCCTTTTATCATCTTCCATGTGGACAGGGTTTCTCTCCGAACTAATCCCTCCTTTATGCCTAAGGTGGTTTATAGTCTGACTCTTAACCAGTCTATCCACCTGGCTGCCTTCTTTCCTAATCCTCAGAATAAAGGGGAAAGGTTACTGCATTCCCTGGATGTGCATAGGCAGCTTAGATTTTACCTGGACAGGACTAAACCTTTTCGAAAGTCGGATCAGTTGTTGGTCAGTTTTGCTCGTGGAGCTCAGGGCAATGCTATTTCTAAACGGACCATTTCTAAGTGGATTGCTCAGTGTATTCACTTTTGTTACTTACAGCATGGCAAGGTTCCTCCACAGAGTATTATGACCTATTCTACTAGGGCAGTCTCTACCTCAGCAGCTTTCTTAAGAGGTGTACCTACTAGGGACATCCTGGAAGCAGCTACCTGGACTTCTGTCCACACTTTCACTAAACATTACAATTTACCCTTGTTTTCTAAGTCCAGGGCAGGTTTTGCCACTGCAGTGTTGCAGGTCATCCTTACCAACCCTTAAACAGTGGGTGTTCCTCCTCCCTTTTGTTTTTTTCCTGGGCTTTGGAAATTAACCCGTTTTGTAAGGACTGCAACAGTGAAACATGATGAACATAGTACAGTTGTGTACACTTACCATAAATGTAGATGTTCGAGTGTATTCACTGTTGCAGTCAGGTTCTCCCCCCTTCCATCCCCCTTTTTTCCTAGGGCACAGACTGGATTTTTCTTTTCCTGGTCTAACCTTTTTTTGGGGCTCCTGACAGTTGAGGCAAGAAAAACTGAGGAAATGGCATCAGCTGCCTTCCTTTGTACCTGACGTCAGGCCTAAATCGAAGGCAGACGACATCATATACCAAGGACTTTGATATTCTGGCCGACTGTGGGCTACCGGGAGCAGGAGAACCCATTTTGTAAGGACTGCAACAGTGAATACACTTGAACATCTACATTTATGGTAAGTGTACACAACTGTACTTTTTGTCTCATTTCTTAGTTATGTAAATTTGGTTTGGTTTATAGGGTCTTTTGTAGCACGCCATGTTGCCCATGCCTTATTTCTGAGTGTGAGTTTTGTTTTAGTGTGTTTAGAGAGCCACGGGGCAGCTTTTGTTTTTACCCTCGTGGAACGAGCGGGAGCATGAGCATCGAGGATGGTGAGGAATTTATTATTAAAGTGAGAGACGGTTTACCTTTATAAACTCGAATCACAGTGGTTCGAGTGCTCACATGAGCAACTCGAAACCACGAAAGTGAAAGCGTTGACAGTCCTTAATGTTCGAAAAACAGAAAATCGAAAAGCAGATTCGCTGTTTTTTGAACATTAATGTCGAACAAAAAAAAAATGAAGTGTAAAGCAGGGGGACAAGCCCCCCTGCACCCCTGATGTGGGGGGCTGCGCCCCCACACCCCCTTACTTTGTTATTCTAACTCCGAGATCGCACTACAGTGGGGAAAGGAACCATTTCCCAATCCCACTATAGTGCAATGTGCCCCACAATGTTGAATGTGCAATGAGCGAATGTTACTGTGCATTCGCTCATTGCACATTATAACCTTTTTTCTTTCAGCGTTTGCAAAATTTGCAAACAGCCTTTTGAACACTTGCTGTTCGCCCGACTGTGTATCGCCTTTTTAAAGGTAAACCGTGGGAGACAGCTTTGTCTAGGGACAGGTACTTTAGGGTAGCCCAGTTGCATGCCTTAAGTTCATCCTGAAACTTACTAGGATTGAAGCTTTTACTATTTCTTATGGTTCTGTAGATGGGTTGCTGAGAGTAATTGGATTTGTGCTTGCAGATAAAGGTAAGAAAGTTGTCTCTGAGGTCATCGGGGATGGCCCCCGAAGAATACAATTGGGGGTGGATATTGATTAGTATCCAGTCCAGTATACTATTGTTTTGGTTAAGTTTTCCTATCCTGGTGAGGGTGGATATAACCTGTGTGAATCCATACAGGTTTCCATGGATATAACCTGTGTGACTCCATACAGGTTTCCATGGATATAACCTGTGTGACTCCATACAGGTTTCCATGGATATAACCTGTGTGAATCCACACAGGTTTCCATGGGTGGTAGGAGATTGAGAGGAACAAGCGTTCCAGTCGATGTTAAGGTCTCCTTGTACAATGGTTTTCTGTGGATAGTTACTAGCCAACCATTGGAGGATGTCTTGTAGGGACTTGGTGTTATTACCTTGTGGAATATACACACAGACTATATTTATGCTTTTGTTTTTGTTAATTTGGAGCTTGGTAGCGATTATTTCTGCCTTACTGACATGGGGTGGTTGACTGGGGGTCTAAGGTAACATTTAGTGTAGATTTGAAGAGTACGGCTACCCCCTCCCTTCGTGGTAGAGCGATCGAGTCTAAGTACATTATACCCAGGTGGTAGGATTTCATTATTTGAGGTTGTTGGTTTCAGCCAGGTTTCAGTTAGGCATAGAATACCAGGGGAATGGACTTGTAGGAGGGAATGCAGATTGTGTACTTTGTTATTTATACTTTGTATATTTAGTTGGCAGATTAGGAGGGAGTTGGAGGCCTTATTAATAGATAGTGGTTCATCTGGGTTAGTAGTAATGGATGTTGCTTTATCTAGGGTGGCAGGGTCAGGGTTTGGGTGAACATCTCCATCCATTGTCAGGTTCTTGTGTATAATTATTGTAACTTTCAGGATTTTGTTTACAAGTTTTTGATAGTATTTAGATTTTGAGCTGATGTACCTGGGTCTAATTAGGTGATAGTGTTTTGTGGTTAAGGAGTTGGAAATAGTTGTAACTAATGGGTGGCCAGTATTATTTGATACATCTGTGCAAATTTGAGATTTTGGTTGGTGAAATCCTAGGTAAGATTGATTTTCGTAAATTGTGAGGAAATATGGAAATAGCATGAGGGATAGCAGAGAGAGAAATGACATTACCTTGTATGGTAACATGGTTAGAGGCTATATTGGTAATATAGGCCTAGGACCGTCAGGATCTTGAGATTGAAAATTTACTAAAGGGGGGGCTGGAGTAGTATACACAGTATAGTACTGATTGTTCTGGATAGGAAATGGAGGGGTGGCAGTGGGACGAGTCAGGCTGAGTAGAGGATTATTGATTGGTTCGGCTGGAGGGGGAGTGGTATAGTGGCTATAAAGCTAGAGACAGTGGGGACAGGTGGGAATTGGGAGCAGGGAGGGGAGCGGAGCAAGCCCGAGCATAGCAGGGCTAAACCACACACAAGAAACGTGTAAGTATGCTAATGCTTAGGTTTAAAGGATGTTTTTTAAACAAGTAAAATGTACTATATAAATTGTAAGTCAGGGGTATGCTTTTTACCTTTTATCTTACAATTTTCTGTTTTAATTTTGGGGAAATCTCTGTGTTTTGCTTCCAAATGTATAGCTAAAATATGGGGAAGTGTAGTTTTAGGGGTTGGTACTATACGTGGGGCTAGGGAATAGTGCTATAGACCCAGGCCAGCAGATTTGAAATGCACAGATGGTTTTAGATTAATAACAACCTTAGCAGGGCTTGTAGCCTGTGGGCAGCTCAGAGCAGGTTTGCTGAGTTTTTCAGTAGGGCAGCGTCCTTCTTGCTATCAGCCTTGTAGGACAGCTTGTTTAGGGGGGTAGTCCCTGGTGGGAAAAATTAATATTAATTAGAACAGGTTTAGGGCTCAAGCAGTAACATCTGCAGGGAATCAATGTAAATACACCAACAACTCAACTCTTTTCCCTAGATAATCCTTTGCAGTTATAAAATATCGGCTTTCCTGATGTGTCTTCAATATTGCATAACAGATGCAGGTACTAAAGTCCTTAGTGATAGTTAAGCAGCAGAGCTTCCAGTCTGTTGATAATGTGTTTTATACTGTAATAACTTAAATTAAGACCTTCCGAGCTAGCAACCATACTGTTAATCTATCCCAACACTGAGAAGGTAACAGTGTCTCCAGTGATGCACATACAGCAGCTGTAACAGCTGACAACATTAATAAGCATACTGTTAATTTGTCCCAACACTGAGAAGGTAACAGTGTCTCTAGTTATGCACATATGGCAGCTGTAACAGCAGACAACATTAATAACGGTATTGTTAATCTATCCCAACACTAAGAAGGTAACAGTGTCTGTAGTGATGCACATATGCCAACTGTAACTGCAGACAGCATTAATGATTATACTGATGTAATGGGATCCTATCTCGCCTACATTCATAACTGATGGGTTCGGAGCCGATCCATCGGCTCCGACTCGGCCACTATACAATAGAACAAAGTCTCTAATTGGCTGGGCTACCCCTTATCCCAGAATGCACCACGCCTGCTTCCCCAGATCTCGTTTGCCGCTTTTCAAGTTAGACGTGGTCTCGACTTGGCTGGAGCTAAATAGTGTTTTTTGGTTACTTTTTGGTCTTTTGACCTAGGGGTTTCTTCATAAATTTAACAAACAGCTGTTTTAACAGCTTTGTGTGTGTGTGTGTAAACTGTTTTTTGTGAGATTGGTATTTTTTCTCTGTTACCGGGCAAGGCCCGTTTGAGTTAGAGGGCCCTTGCCCTTATTTGTGTGGTTGCTGAAATTGTCTTACTGTACGTTTTTCTACTTTAATACGTTAATTAGAGGGCTTCTGCCCGTTTTTGGTGTGCTGTATCTCGGGTCAGTCCCGTTTTGAGTCGAAGGGCTCGTGTCCTACTTAAGGTCTCATTGTGGTAAAATAGTGGTGTGACAGGATGTCTAAAGAACAGAAGTCTGGGTTTAAAAAGTGCACCAAGTGTAATTATAAAATGTCCATTACCGATAGCCATGCTGTATGTGTATATTGTTTAGGACCGAAACATTTGCAGGAAACATGTAGTGTGTGTTATGCTTTTTCCTCTAGGGTCCTTCAAGAATGTAAAAATAAATTGATCCTTAAGGGCCTTATTAAGCCCTCCTTTGAGGAAGCTTTGGCTTCTCCTTCCTCTCCAGCTTCAAAAAAGAAAAGGTCGTCGGCTCCGACCAGTCCGTCGGAGCCGACATCCAAGAAGCACAGGTCGACCTCTTCTTCCTCGGCTCCAATGGCTTCGGAGCCTCGGGTGGAAGGGTCTGCCTCGATACCTCTTTCCTCAGCTCCATTGGTGTCTGAGCCGCAGGTTGGGGGATCGAGAGGCAAATCACCTGCTTCGGCTCCTTTGCTCTCGGAGCTGTTGGAGGTGTGCAGCTCAGACTCTCCTCCCTCGGCCGCAAAGTCTCCTTCGGCGCCGATACTTGTCCATACGGTTCTGGATCCGGTGCCGATAGTGTTGGAGCCATTTTGGAGCTGGTCCCCTGGTCTTTCGGAGCCGAGAGAGAAGTAGTCTCGGCCCCCATCTATTTCCTCCATATCTTCCAGGTTGTCTGACTCGGACTTGGATAGAGTTATCCAGAGGCTTTTCCAGTCCCCGTTTTTTGCAAAAATGGTCTCGGCTCCAGCCCACTCAGCTCCGGAGCCGATCCCCACTTCGACACATCTGATTCCTCCTCCTCCAACCTCCTCGGAGCCGTTGGAGTCGGTGATGGTAGAGCAGAGCAGAGTCGTCCAGTCGGAGCCGAGACTCCCTTGGAGTATCTCGGTTCCGACCATCATTCCTACCCTGTCCTCGGCATCAGGGTTCGGTACCGGGACTTCCTCGGTCGGGGCCGAGGGGAACACTTTGGAACTGGTAGCTTCGGTGCCTAGTCTTCCCCTCGGAGTGTCAGCCGCAGGGATTCCCGGTACCGCCGTGGTCTCTCAGCCGGTACCCTCCATAGAGTCTGGAGGTCCTGCTTTTGAGGCCATGAGGAGTGCGCTGACCATGTCCTTGCCGGCTCTGCAAGTCTCTACCTCACCGTCCCTAGACTTGGGAACTGGTGCTTCTGGTGTGCTTCATTCCCATGACAGCGGAGCCCCAAGGCCTGAGGATACCCCCTTGGGGGGTTCCCTTCTCCCAGGAGGTCCTTCTGAATCCGCTTCGGATGAACCTTCAAGGAAGAAATTGTGCAAGAGGAAGCACGTTGACTCCCAGGACGAGTCTATCACTTCAGATACTGACCTCGATGATGCGGAGGGGTCCCCAAAATCGTCTTCGGATGACGTTTCATTCTCAGATATCCTTGAGATCCTGAGACAGAGAGGCGATTGGCAATCCAAAACCCCTTCCGCGGAGGAGTCGGTATTCCTCAAGGCTTTTGGGGCTAAGCCCTCCGCCTCCTGGGTGTCTCCACCCTTCGATGAATTGCTAGATTTAGTTTCTCGAAGGGTGTGGGAACACCCTGATTCTGTGGAACCGGTGCCCACCAGGCCTAACAAGTTCCTTTCAGCCCCTCCTCAGAAGGAATTTTTGACCAAAGGAGTTGCAGTAGATGCGATGGTGGTGGCATCTGCCACTCAGCAGGACGTGGCAGAGGCTTCAATGTCTATTCACCCTCCTAATAAGGATTCCAGGAGCATGGATAGGTACGGGAAGTGTACCCTTTCTTCAGCGGCCTTTACCCTGCGGTCGCTGAATTATCTTTGTCATTTCACCAGGCTCCAAAGGGACCTCCTCAAAGAGTTAGGAGAGTCTCTTACGGGTAACCTTCCTGAGGCGTTAGCCCAGACTGTTGGCGCCCAGATGACTACCCTATCTTCGATAGTCAACTCGTCCATGAGGCTCATCTCATATGCGGCCGATGGGGTGAGTAGAGCAGCGGGAACGGGCGTGCCTCTTAGAAGACACGCCTGGTTACCCTTGTGTCCCTTTGCGGAGGCTTTTAAGTCTTCCTTCACCGACGCCTCTTTTGATGGGTTCTCCCTGTTTGGACCCAAGGTGAAGGACACACTGACTCGGTGCGAGCAGGAGGGCAAGACCTTGACTGCCGTGGGGGCCTGTTTTTCCGCTCCTTCTAGACCTTACCCCAAGGCCCAGAGAGGAGGGAAAATGTGGTTCAGGAAATCTCAAAGGTTTTTCCCTACTCCACGGAGTGATCCCCCCTCTGGAGGCAGGGGGGGGATTCAGGAAGACGTCGCCCCAGAGGTGGCAGAGGCCCCCGTAATTCTGGAGACCGCGATTCCTTTCGTGGTCCATCCTACGCTTCCCGTCCCTGAGACGTGGCCTGACTGCGCATCTCCGGAGCCAGTCGGGGGTCGTTTTGCGGAACACCCAAAGGCTTGGCAATCTATCACCAAGGATCAGTGGGTGCTCCGAACCATAACCGGAGGCTATTTCATCCCTTTCATAAAGCCCCCTCTTCCTATCAGGAAAATCCCGGATGTGCCACCCAGTCAGCGGGATCAAGCAGCGGTCGAGGTCTCAAAGCTGCTAAGAAAAGGAATCATCCAGCCTGTCCCCGCAGACCAGATCGGATCAGGAATTTATTCAAGATTATTTTTGGTGCCAAGAAAGACAGGGGACTTAAGGCCCATTTTGGACCTCAAATCATTGAATCGCTTTGTAAAGAAATCCAAATTCCGAATGGTCACCCTTCAGTCCATTCTCCCATTATTGGAGAAGGATGTCTGGATGTGCTCCATAGATCTCAAGGACGCTTACTATCACATCCTGATAAGTCAAGAGTCCAGGAGTTACTTACGCTTCCACCTGGGAACCAGTCATTTCCAATTCCGAGCTCTGCCCTTTGGTCTCACCACAGCCCCCAGGGTGTTCACCAAGTGCCTGGCAGTAGTGACAGCTCACTTGAGAAGTCAAGGATTCCAAGTGTTTCCCTATCTAGACGACTGGCTCCTTAATGCCACCACCAAGCATCTATTAGTTCGGGCGCTTATGACCACAGTCAGTTTGGGTCATTCACTAGGAATCACGTTCAATTGGAAAAAATCTGTGCTGCAGCCGTCTCAGCGTATTACCTTTATAGGCGCAGAGTTAGACACAAGAAAAATGCGGGCATTCTTGCCGATAGAAAGGATTCAGGTCCTGCAGTCTCAGGTTCAAACCTTGTTACCCAGATCACGAGTTCAGGCCAGATTGATTCTGCAGTTATTGGGCACGATGGCCTCGACCATTCTTCTAGTCCCCTTAGCCAGGCTGCACATGCGGGTGCTGCAATGGCTACTGTCGGTTCAATGGTCTTTTCAGGATCTCCCCTTGGACCATTTGGTCCAGATTACGGAAATCTGCTGTCGGGACCTACGTTGGTGGCTGCTTCGGTCCAACCTGGACCAGGGGCGACCCTTTGCCCTTCAGCCTCCTGTCGCTATGGTGACCACGGACGCCTCCCAGATAGGGTGGGGGGGGCATTATCTGGACAGGGTCTGTCCAAGGTACATGGCAGGCTCACGAAGCACACTTACATATCAATATCCTGGAAATGAGAGCGGTGCTACTGGTGTTGCAAGCACTTCATCGTGTTCTTCCCCGGGGTACCATTGCGATCCTATCCGACAACATGTCGGTAGTCTGGTACATACAAGCAAGGCGGAACCAGGTCCTACCCTCTTTGCCGAGAGGCCATGAGAGTGTGGCATTGGGCGATTTCTACCCAGCGTTTCCTAGTGGTAACGCACATTCCGGGGAAATCGAATGTGATTGCAGACAGGCTGAGCAGGACCCTTCTGTTGCCCCACGAGTGGTCTCTCAACGACAGGGTGGCTACAAACATTTTCGCCAAGTGGGGCCTCCCTTGTTGCGACTTGTTCGCCAGCCCTCACAATGCAAAATGCAGGGAGTTCTTTACTCTGACTCCCTCTCAGGGGCAGATTCCCAGGGACGCTCTAGCTCACAGTTGGCCCTCCGGTCTACTTTACGCCTTCGCTCCGGTTCCCCTTCTCCCGAAGGTGATACAGAAGGCGATTAAGGCGATTTATCTGGGAAGCGACATGATTCTGATCGCTCCACACTGGCCTCGTCAGGTTTGGTTCCCCTTCCTTCTGAGGTATGCGGTGGAGGGCCCATGGCTTCTGGACCTGGTGCCCGACCTGTTAACTCATCAGTTGGGTCAGTCTCATCCATCCCTCCGGTCCTTGAGGTTGGCCGCCTGGTTACTCCACTTCCAACCTTAGTCAGAGATAACTCTCTTTCTCCAGACGTTAACCACATTTTGTCCTCTTCTCACAAACCTTTCACTACTAAACTGTATTCCAGCAAGTGGAAGAGGTTTGCTGTTTGGGCCCAGCAACGAGGTATAGATCCCCTTACCGCCTCAGTACCTCAGGTTTTAGAATTCCTAGCTTCTTTGTTTTATTTGGGCTCTTCAGTTTCCACAATCAAAGTCCAACTGGCGGCTATCTCTAATTTTCATGTCTCCTTTGAGCCTTCCTTAATGGCAAACAGGCTTTGCAAATCTTTCCTTAAAGGGGCGTGGCTCCTTCGGCCCCCAATAGCCCATCCTGTGCCTCTTTGGGACCTGAATATGGTTCTAGCTTCTTTAACTTCCTGCCCTTTTGAACCAGCAGCTACTTGTGATATGAAATTTCTATCTTGGAAAACTGCCTTTTTGGTGGCAATAACCTCTGCCAAGCGGGTCTCAGAGCTTCAGGCTCTCTGTTCTAGTCCTCCTTATTTGACTTTTCACAAAGACAGAGTATCTCTCAAGTTAAATCCCTCTTTCTTACCCAAGGTAGCATCCCCCTTATGCATTCAACAATCCTTGGAGCTTCCTGTGTTTTTTCCCAAATTCTCCAGTAACGCAGAATACATTTTCCATCAGTTGGATGTTCATAGACAACTGCGTTTTTACTTAAGTAGGACCAATCAGACACGAAAGTCAGATCAGCTGTTTGTGTCCTTTGCAGAAAATAGGTTGGGTCAACCGGTGGCTAAAACCACCATAGCCAAATGGATTAAAGATTGCATCTCCTTCATTTATTCACAGTTGGGCAAAGAGCTACCATTCCCAATCAAGGCTCATTCTACCAGGGCAATGGCTACTTCTGTAGCATTCCACTCCAAGTTATCGATAGATGATATCTGTGCGGCCGCTACCTGGACTTCTCCGCACACTTTCATTTCTCATTACAAGATAGATGTGGCTTCTCGAGGTAGAGCTTCTTTTGGTTCCACAGTTCTCAGGAGTGTTTTCCAATGAGCCACCCGGGAGTTAGGTGCTAGGGATGCTGTCCCATCAGTTATGAATGTAGGCGAGATAGGATCCCATTACATCTTTTAGTTATGTACTTACCATAACTTCGGATGTATGGGATCCATCTCGCCTACATTCATACGTACCCGCCCTCCTTCCCCCTTCCCATTGGATTTAGAGGAAGTGTTGCTTCTACTGAGTTCTTTTTCTTGAAGGACTTTAGTTTGTTACAGTTGCTGTTATGTTTTCTGTGTCTGGATGTAGGTATGAAAGCGAACAAACAAGATCTGGGGAAGCAGGTGTGGTGCATTCTGGGATAAGGGGTAGCCCAGCCAATTAGAGACTTTGTTCTATTGTATAGTGGCCGAGTCGGAGCCAATGGATCGGCTCCGAACCCATCAGTTATGAATGTAGGCGAGATGGATCCCATACATCCGAAGTTATGGTAAGTACATAACTAAAAGTTACTGTGTCCCAACACTACTGTTAATTTATCCCAACATTGAGAAGTTAACAGTGACTCCCGTGTTGCACATACGGCAGCTGTAACAGCAGACAGCATTAATAACCATACTTTTACTGTGTCCCAACACTGACAAGGTAACAGTGTCTTTAGTGATGCAGATATGGCAGCTGTAAGAGCAGACAGCATTAATAACCATACTGTTAATCTGTTCCAACACTGAGAAGATTACAGTGTCTCTAGTGATACACATAACCACACTGTTAATCTATCCCAACACTGATAAGATAACAGTGTCTCCACTAATGCACATTCGGCTGCTGTAACAGTAGACAGCATTAATAAGCATACTGTTAATCTGTCCTAACATTGAGAAGGTAACAGTCTCTAGTGCTGCACATATGGCAGGTGTAACTTTCAGTAGTGCATATACACACCTAATGACAGCAGTGCATGTAGGGCATGGAGTTGAGTGGACACACACAAGTAGTCTCCACACCACAAACCATAATGCACATACTCACATATATTATACTCTTACCTGCTGTGAAGTGTTGGATGTAGCAAAAGATGCCCACACCTGATGAAAAGAATAGGGTCACACAGTATGTGGTGGGCAGCATGGCAGCTGGGGAGGTCCACCACTCCATTTTATAAGGTGAGTGAGCATTTGCACAATGGGAAACTATCTGTGGCAAATAGTGGACTGTGTACATATCTGTCAGCACAAAATGTGACAACAGATGTGTAATACAGGTGGTGCCTGCATCCTTAGCTGTGTGCGCCACAGGTGAGAATTACCTCCAGTCAGTTAAACCTCTACAGTGGTTTTTGTTTCATTTCACACTTTAAACTTCGCAGGGTCTACATACATTAATGGAAAAGGAAACAAACGGTAACAACAGTTTTCATTGTTATTATCACGTACTATGCGTATATTGTTTCTTTTTAACAGATTTCATTCAGTCCAACATTACGTGAGTTCCTCAGTTCCTACCTTCCTTTAAACCTCATTCCTCCTGAACATGATTTTGTGCCCACTGTTCTCAACAAACTCCATCTATTTTTATGAAATTTGCTCTTTTCTTTTTAAAAATGTTAAATAAGTAGTAAATAGAACAATCCCACCTCCATATCTTCTGTCACTTTTTGCAGTATCCAGAACTTCCTTTACACTTGGAATAGATTTTCATTTCCATGTTTGTAGTAATTGCTTTTTTTCAGTAGCCAGTGATATTAAACTAAGTTAGGTCTCACTGTATCTAGGCAGTTAAGATCCTATATCTCACCTGAAAAGAATCATTTCCTTGGGTACAACTATTTCTTCCAACATTTTTGAGTATTCCATAGGGAGTATTTGTTAATATTTCCAAAAAACATATTCACAGTTATCTCATTCCTTCCAATCACAACTGCATGGTTTGCTGTCTGCCTGAGAAAAAAATTCTCAGAAGTCTGCTTAGAGTGTAAAAATGCCTATGCAAATAGTTTGATGCAAAAATGCTAAGCTTTTGAACTTTGTTGTATACTTGAGAATCCTGCAAATTTCTTCCCATTGTTCTTGTGTATATATTTTTTTCATTCCGTTTTTCCAATCTTTTTTAACCTCATTTTATTAAATCGTATAGTTATCATGTAATATTTTATATTCTGTACTAATTATCCCCCTTTAGTTTTAACTGATTATCCCTTTTAAGTGTAGCTTCTGTTCTAAACTCAACTAAAATTTGTACCAGAGTGGTCTTTAACGTAGCATTCACCAATCTCTTTTATAGATTCATCGATAGCCTAGTACTAATCTATGAACCTATGATCTAACTGCCCTTATGGGCCATTTTAAGCCTAGCCAATTACACTATATGAGAATTAAACCCTGCAACTTGTGTCTATAAGGTAAACAACTTAACCATTATGCCAGCCATCTCTTATACTCTGTTATCAATCACTAATAGGGAAGACAGCCCCTAACCTGCAGTCAAAACTTCTGCTTAGCTTTATCCTACTCTATTAATTTTCCCTCCCAAGTTATTTGCTCCAAGCACCTTGGCTTCTTTGTGAATTTCCTCCAGTAATTCCATCGTCATTTTGCATGTTTTCTATACCCTACCTGCAGACATGCCTATTGACACTGGCTTAGTTCTTTCAATATGTTCTATTACTTTACGAATATAATAATAAGTAGCTGGTGTCTTATGAAGTTGCATCCAAAATCCTAATGTCCTAGTATTCCCATGCTACAGTATTCATAACATGAGGGGGATCCCACCTAGGTGACCCGAACGTCCAGCCAATATACCAAAGACTTAAGCTACCAGAAGGTACATGCGACTTGTCACTTTTATGGCTGATGCTCAGCTCTTGTATGTGCTATCTGCATGTACCATCCTCAGAACTTCTCTCCACCAGTCTGAACATCTTCCAGCTGTCCATCTGATTGCTGAAAGTTTGTTCTTTCAGAAAAGTGCCCCGTTGGGGAAACTGTTTTACGCATTTGCTACTGCATGTTTGTAAGAGGCTAATGTCATCCAAGAAGAACAAGTGCCACTGTGGAAGACAGATTCTACACAAAAACAACCGTGATCAGTGTCTTTTTTTTTTTTGTCTGGGGTCCAATCAGGATTATAAGCCTTGTGCCATTTGTCAGGTGTTCTTCCCTAAAACTCTCCATAGTCATCCGTTCTCCCATAATTTATACCTTCATAATCAGAGACAGAAGCAACTAGCACTAAGTATGGAAGATGCTGTTGGCTGTTGAGTGAGCCCCTGAAGAAGAAGAGGGCGAAAAAAGTAAGTCCGGAATCTTTGGCTGCACCTCTGATCTCTGACATCCCTCTCAAGGCCAGTGAAGGCCCGGAGGTATGTATGGTGTTGGGTCTTCCTCGATACAGAAGCCACTAGGGAGGGGCTTACAGCACGTCTGCAGAGGTTTTGCAGATGTCCATTTTGGATGGTAAGGGGGAACCACAGCTCGCTCCTTCTAATGATCTTCACAGTACGTCTCCCACTACTTCCAATGAAGTTGTGCCACCATCTGATCCAGAACTCAGGCATCTGATGTTAATCTTCGTTTATTCTTTACTCTTGGGATTTGGTTCCGACCTCGGAACCAAGCCAGCCTTTTTTTCAAGCTCCCATCAGCCACAAACCTCTCAAGCTAAGATTTTACCCATCATGCCCTTCTCCCTGCTACATCAGATCTAGTTTGTCACATTGCTGTTCAGCCGTTCCTCTCCAGCTAAGTGTATATTTTGATAATTTTTGAGTTTTTTCTTACAGGATTCTTAGTTTTTCAACTTTATTAAGTCGTATCTTCTTTTTCTTTATTACCTGTACCTTTCTGGTATCTTCTACTACCTTTGTTGGTAGTCTTTTCTCACCCTCACTTGGGCCTTGCTACAGTGTGTGTGCGCCTAGTTTTTGTATATTTTGTGGATATAATGTCTGAGAAGAAAGGGAGCCCAGGCTTTAAGAGATGTGCAGACACAAACTGCCTCACTCTGACACACATGACTTGTGTGTTTACTGTTTGGGTGTGCCTCATCTCACAGTGAAGCCACCCTGTCAGATTTGTAAAGGGCATTTTATAGCACCCAAATCTCATTGAATTGGATTTCAATGAGATTTGGGTGCTAAAAAATGCTCTAGTAGATTATTTACTTAAAGTTTTGTTTCTGATGAAGTTGGATACTTAAATCTGACGAAAAGTGCATGTTTAAAGAGAAGCTTAAATAAATATTTCAAACGCAGGTTTCGTAGTGGATTTTTCACGTGGTGTTGGAAGACAGTGTTTGGGAAGTTTTTTTGTTTACCTGTTTCAAACCATTTTCAAGGCTTGTGACACTTGACTCTGTCTTTGATTATATCTGCTGGTCCCTCTACATTGTTGCTTTCGAAGCAGACTTTAGCCTTCATGGTGCAGACTACTACAGCATCGACTAGTTCAGTGCAGACTTTCTCGGCACTGATTGGTATATCGGCACAGTCATCTTTGGCACCGACTGAAGTCTCGGTGCAGACTCCTTCGGCACCATCCAGTTTCTCGGTGCAGACATAGTTTCATAGTATAGTACTAGGCTATCTGCCCTGGGGCATTTGTAAGCCTAGCCATAGTGATGTGGCTTTTGCCACCCCATGAAATGGTACAAAAATTGTACAGAATAAATTTAGAATACTGTGCCTCTGTCTAGTAGTGACACAATGAAGGTCCCCTTATATAATAGAATTAGTTTACTGTGCCCCTGTCTAGCAGTGATACAGATGTGACCCCTGGGGTAAACTTACGATCTCCCATCCACTCATCAAGATTTCTCTTGAAAAGAGTCAGTGAGGGGCTCTGCCTATCTGAACTGGGATCCTGTTCCAAAGCATGGGAAGCCTCTGGGTTATGAATCTATCCCTCCAGCATGTCCTATTCATACTTGTGCCGAGGTTTAAGTCTTTAGCTCGTGGTCCTGATGGATTTGGATTTTTTGAGGTGGAGCATGTCCATCAGATCCTGATTGGACATGGCCTTGTACGTCAGGCAGAGGTCACCTCTGAGCAGGCTGTATGCTGCTGAATAGAGCTGAAGTTTCTTTAGTCTGGCAGAATAAGACATATGTTGGAGACCCTTGATCCTCTTGGTGAGGTACTTTTGTGGTCTCTCCAGCTGTTGCAAATGCCGGGTGAGGTACATACCAAATGGGGCATTGTACTCAATCATGGGTCTGATGAGGGAGGAATATAGGGGTACAATGACATCCTTGGATCTGGATGTGAATCCCTTCATGATGAGGTGTGCAAGGTAGAATGTTTTTCTAACCACTTTGGCAACATTGGTGTCAAATGAGAGGTTGCTGTCGACTTGGGTCCCTAGGTCTCTGATTACTTTTTCCATACTCAGTGGGTTGCTGTCTATGTGATAATTTGTGGGTACTTTGTTTTTCCCAAAGGTGATGACTATACATTTTTTGGCATTTAGTTTAAGGCTGTGACTCCGGCAACAGTTGTCCGTTTCTGTGAAGCCTTTTTGTAGGATGTGTGTGTCTGCTGGTGTATCGACTACGGCGCCTAGTTTGCAGTCATCTGCGAACTTTGTCAGCCACAGCCCTCCCATGTTTGCTTTAACATCTGAGAAATAAATGCCGAACAAGAGGGGTCCCAGGACAGATCCCTGTGGGACACCACTTGTGACTGGCTTTGAGTCTGACATTGCTCTAGCGATTTTAACTTTATGGGTTCTGTCCTTTAGCCAGTTTGCAACCCATCTAGTGACATAAGGGTTTACTTTTAAGCTGTTGAGCTTATCTATGATGCCTGAGTGGGGTATTGCGTCGAAGGCCTTAGCCAAGTCCAGGTATGCTGTATGGACTGCTTTGCCCTCATCAATGGCTCTAGTGACTGTTTTGAAAAAGTCAACCAGGTTTAAAAGGCAGGATCTGCCCTTTACAAAGCCGAACTGGGTGGGGTCAAGTGTCTGTAGGTCCCCTATGTCTCTATCTATGAGTTCCATAATGATTCTTTCCATAGCTTTGCAGACCAGACTGGTTAAGCTTATGGGGCGGTAGTTTCCAGGGTCTGTAGAGGCACCCCCCTTGTGGAGTGGGACCACTGTTGCTGTACACCAGTGTTCAGGTACATATCCCAAAGTAAGGCTAAGGTTAAATAGCATTTTTATGTGTGGGTTTAGCTCCTCTTGGAGTTCACATAACACGCAACCCGGGATACTGTCAGGTCCCATTGATGCTGTGTTTTTTGCTTTGTTTAGGGCGGTTCGCACTTGGACATCTGAGATGACAGGGAGATTACATTCAGCTGGGATAAGTATTTCTTCTTTTGGGGGTGAAGGAGGGGAGAAATTTGCACTGAACCTGTCAGTCAGAATGTTGGCAATATCTGTGGGTTCAGTGTATTTTATGTTGTTGTGAACCAACTCTGAGCATATCTGAGGGTTTCCACCCAGGTTTCTAACATAGCTGAAGAAGGCTTTGTGGTTATCTTTAGTGTCCTTAGCGATTTTTCTATCAAAGTTGGCCTTGGATATTTTTATGAGAGAACATAGTTTTCTGCTAATGTTGATCAGAGATGTCTTCCCTTCATGGGATTTTGCTCTGACGTGCAGTAGCTTCCTTCTTTTGTTATACAATTTGTTTATGTCTGAGGTCCACCAGACTGGACGCTTACCTTTGGTGGAGAGGGACTTGGATTTGTTTGGGATTGCATGATCCATGCATTCTTGGAGATGTCCATAAAAAGCATTTGTGAAGGATTCGGCATTGTGGGATGTGGTATCCACTGGAACAGTGGGCTTAAACGATACCATCTCAGTCTTAAGAAGAGTGAAGTCTGCTTTTGAGAAGTTTTTCACGGTGGTCTTTTGTGCTGGGGGTGGAGGTGGGATATGTACATCCAGGGTGATTAGTTTGTGGTCAGATCTCACTAGTGAGTGGTATACTTCCGGTGTGGAGCATTTTGTCCCCATGTTTGTGATGATCAGGTCTAGTATATTATCTCCCTTAGTGGGAGAGGTGACTAGTTGTTCCAGTGCATTTGAATTTATGAATTCCAGGAACCTTTGGGCTAGGGTATTAGGGCTAGAATAATGTACCCAATCTATGTTTAGGTAGTTGAAGTCTCCTAGTATGATGGTATTTTGTGATACATTCATATCCTCCAATGTCTTCAGGAAGGCTGAGTGGGGTTCTTGAGATTGGGAGGGTGGTCTGTAACATGCTACCAGTTGTATAGCAGTTTTGCCTATGGTTAGTTGCACCTGTATGGTCTCTGATGCTTCATGTGTTGCTACTAACCTGGAGGTGTGGGTGTCCTTGATGAATATGGACACTCCCCCTCCCTTTGTGGTTCGGCCCAGGTTTTGGGGCCGAAAAGCATGATCTGGTATAGCCTGGTAGCGCTGGGGTGCTCTCCGGAGCCTTGAACCAGGTTTTAGTTACTGCACAGACGTCGATGTTCTCCATGCTGAGGAGCGCATCAAGTGCCTGCATCTTGAGATTTAGACTTCTGGCGTTGAGCAGCATTACCCTTAGTTTTTTCCATTTTGTTTTCTAAGGAGGTGGGTTTGTCTTTTGAGCCTTGCCTAAAAAAGGCACTATGGGGGTGGCAAGAGCCTTAGCCAATATCCGGAAGCCCAGTGGTGACAGGTGTAAGCCATCCCTTGCGAAGCAGCGTGGCTTGCCCAACATGTCATCCCAGGCAGACAGATATTGGATCCCCTTAGAATGACACCAGTACTTGAGCCAATTGTTAAAGCTGATCATCTTGTCTTTGTAGTGTGGTATCATTCTTGGTGAGGGCAGGATGCTGCTCAGGGTCAGGGTCATACCAGCCTGGGCTACATAATCGGAGAGCTCCTCTATGTCTATTTTCATGTAGTTCAGGGAGGTACGTCTCAGGTCATTCACACCAGCATGGACAATGACGGAGTCATATTTGTACTTGCTTTGGAGTGACTTCAGTGTGTGTGTTATGTGGCGGATCCTAGCTCCCGATAGACAGATCACAGTCACCTTCTCCTTGTTCAGCGGGACATCAGTGTGTCTGACTATAGAGTCACCTATTACTAGTGTATCAGGCAAGGTGTTTGGCCTTAAGGGCTGTGATTGGTTGACACACTGATTTATTGAAGTATGTGTTGCATGTGTTTTGTTTTGAGGTGGTGGATTTTTGGATGTCTGCTTTGGGAGCCTCTGTTGTTTTGGTAAGATGTTCTTCGTGTTTCACTGTTGCAGTCATAACTGTAGGGTGATCCTGCCGGCAGGCAGCCCGAGGTCGGCCAGAATTCCAAAGTCTAGGTCCGGCGTCAGCTGTACCAGCAAGTACCCTGACGTCAGAACGCAGAGGTATAAAGCTGACAGCCGACGCCATCTTCTCCAGTTTTTCTTGCCATGCGGTGGAAAGCAGCTCGCAAGTTGTTGGTTGGCGGATTGGACAACATGCTTTGCTTGTCGTCGGTCCGAAGACGACTTCTTCTCTTCTCAAGCTAAGTACCCCGTTGGGGAAACTTTTTTCTTGCTCCTCCGATGTCAGAAAAAGTTAATAATTGTATATCTTGTGGAAAACAAATACCTCATAAAGATTTCCACTCTTACTGTCTTCCTTGCTTAGGCCCTGACCACGACTTTTCTTGCTGTCGGTTTTGTGCCAGGTTTAATTCTCGTACTATTAAGCATAGGTACGATTGGGCCTTGAATTATTTTGGTAGACGGTTCAATTATAGGATGTCGTCAGATACTTTACCGACAACCGGAATTCACAAAAAGCGTAAGGACAAGGATAGGCCTCTGAGGTCCAAACAGGATTCTATGCAGCCGGAGCCAGCTTTGGGTTCGGCGGTCGTCAGTGAGGCGCTTTTGCAGCCCCTGTCGTCAGCCACTTCGGAACCGATGGCCGACACGGACTCCCATGGGGAGCCAACTAGGCCCAGTATTTTATCTGCTGCAGGACCTTCGGGCGTCGCTCCTTCAGATGGGTCCGGAACCGCTGTGCAGGTACTGGCTTCTGAAGGGGTTTTCAGGCCTTCTCATATCACTATTACTACAAAGACAAAGGCAAAGTCAAAGACTCCTGTTAAGCCAAGGATTTCTTCTCAAACTTCTTCGGATTCAGCTCCCAAGACCCAAAAGCAATTATTAAGGATGGCTGAAGATTTGCTTACTATGATTAGGGGTTCTCACCCCCCTCCTGAAAAAAGGCCTAGACAGGATATTCCTTATGATTCCTCTGATCAGGCTTCTGTGTCTTCAGTCTCTTCCTCTGAACAGGATTACTCTTTTCCTCCTTATGAGAATTCTAATGCAGAGGACTCTATTCCCTCTGCTTCTCCCCCTGAAGATTTTTCTTTTGGGGAAACCTTGCATGAGATGAGAGAGCATTTTCATTGGGAAGGTCAGGATTACTCCGCTTCCAAGAAGAGACTTAGGGAATTTCTCCTTCTCCCACAACACAGGCCTTTGGCTATTCCTCCTGTTCTTGATATTGTGGATGATGCCTTTGGCTATTTCTCCTGTTCTTGATATTGTGGATGATGCCTTTGGCTATTCCTCCTGTTCTTGATATTGTGGATGATGCCTTTGGCTATTCCTCCTGTTCTTGATATTGTGGATGATGCCTTTGGCTATTCCTCCTGTTCTTGATATTGTGGATGATGCCTTTGGCTATTCCTCCTGTTCTTGATATTGTGGATGATGCCTTTGGCTATTCCTCCTGTTCTTGATATTGTGGATGATGCCTTTGGCTATTCCTCCTGTTCTTGATATTGTGGATGATGCCTTTGGCTATTCCTCCTGTTCTTGATATTGTGGATGATGCCTTTGGCTATTCCTCCTGTTCCTGATATTGTGGATTATGCCTTTGACTATTCCTCCTGTTCTTGATATTGTGGATGATGCCTTTGGCTATTCCTCCTGTTCTTGATATTGTGGATGATGCCTTTGGCTATTCCTCCTGTTCTTGATATTGTGGATGATGCCTTTGGCTATTCCTCCTGTTCTTGATATTGTGGATGATGCTTTCTCTGACCTTTGGCTATTCCTCCTGTTCTTGATATTGTGGATGATGCTTTCTCTGAAGCTAACCTGAATCCTGACTCTTATCTGCCTGCTCCTTCTAAGCCGGATAGATTTTATAGAGTCCCTGATTCCCATCAATTTTTATTCAAGAACCCTTCTGCAGACCCTGAAACTATTTCTCAGGGTTCCAAGGCTGCTAAGGCCGCTTCAGCTAAAAATCCTATTCCCTCTGAAAAGGATTCTCGTGCCTTGGACAGATGGGGCAAAAAGGTGTATACTTCTGCTACTCTTTCTATTAGAGCTTTAAATTGCCAGTTTCATATGTTCAAGTATCAGCAATTTCTTTTGTCTGTTTTAAAACAAAAACTTTCTACCTTTCCTGCATGTGCTGAGGACAAGGAATTACAGGATGTATTGCATGCAACTGAACAAGTTAGCAAACATAGTTTACATTGTGGTTTTGATGCCTTGGAGGCTTCTTGTAGGGCCGCAGCCTCTGGTACTGTTATCAGGAGACATGCTTGGCTTCGAGAGCAGAATTTGCCTGAGCAAGTTAAGGCTAAATTGTTAGATGCCCCTGTTCAGCATGATGTTCTGTTTGGATCTAAAGCTGAGGAGGTTATTAAAAAGATGGAGGATAAAGCAAAATCTATGCAGACTGTTAAAGATTTCTTACAAGTTCAGCCTCCTAGATTTACTAGAAATTGGCCCTCCAAAAATTGGTCCTTTCCCACGTCTGACAGGCCTCAAAGGGGAAGATATAGATGCTCCAGAGGTCGGGCTCAGGCTCAGGCCTCTTACAGGTCCAGACAATGGACTGCTTCATCCCCTAGAAGGGGAGAAGGCAGATCTCAATCACAAAGGAAGCAGACCCAATGACTCTCTCTATTGGGCTACAGGTCCTCTTTGCCTGGAAGCCCCTCTCGGAGGAAAACTTTCTCTTTTCTACCAAAACTGGACTCATATTACCCAGGACAAATGGGTTTTGGACGTGATTTTAAGAGGTTACAAATTCCACTTTCACACTCTGCCAAGGTCTATTGGTTGGCCGGATCTGCCAAAACATCAATGGTCAGAGGCCTTAAATCAAGTGGACGCTCTATTGGCCATGAGAGCCATAGAACCTGTCCCACTTTCACAGATGGGAAAAGGCTTTTACTCAAGGCTATTTCTGGTCCCAAGAAAACAAAGCTCATGGAGACCTATTCTGGACCTTTCAGTATTAAACACCTTTCTGGAAATTCCAAAATTCAAGATGCTTACTCTACAACAACTTCTTCCAATGCTCTCCCAGGACGCTTGGATGGTGACATTGGACTTAAAGGAAGCCTACTTACACATTCCCATCAGGCAGGAACGCAGGAAATACCTCAGATTCAAGGCAGGTTCGAGGCACTTTCAATTCTCTGTACTGCCCTTTGGTTTATCTACTGCGCCCAGAGTCTTTACCAAGTGTCTGGCTCCAGTAGTAGCTTATTGCAGACTTCAGGGGATTCAAATTTACCCCTATCTGGACGACTGCCTTATTCAGGCGGACAACAGAGACCTTTGACTTCAACATCTGGATTTTGTTCAACGTCTTCTCCTGCTTCTAGGATTTTCGGTGAACACAAAAAAGTCACATTTGATCCCTTCTCAGCAAATGATTTTTTTGGGAGCTCTTCTAAACACAAGCTTGCAAAGGGCCTTCCTCACTCCAGAAAAACAATTACAGCTGGCTTCAATTTTCAAAACCTTGGCAACTTTACCTCATCTCACTGCAAGGAAATTCCTGCAGGCTTTGGGCTACATGGCTTCTTGCATCCTGTTGATTCCAAATGCAAGGCTTCATATGAGAAAACGTCAATGGTACCTAAAGAGTGTATGGTCTCAGCATTACCACAGTCTAGACACAATGATTCCACTGATTCCCTGCCTCCAAAAGGAACTCCTTTGGTGGTCCAGGGCTTGTGCTTTGAACGAAGGGAATCCCTTCCGTCTGCCTCAACCTTCTCAGATCATAACCACGGACGCTTCGGACTATGCTTGGGGAGCTCATTTTCTAGACATAGGCCAGCAGGGCTCTTGGACAAAGAAGCAACTACTCTGGCACATCAACTTGAAGGAAATGTTGGCAGTCCAAAATGCTCTTCTAGCATTCCAGACTTTTTTGAAACCAGGACCTCTTCTGATTCGTACAGACAACACCACAGTCATGTGGTACATAAACAAGCAAGGGGGCTCTCACTCTTACCCCCTTTGCAGACTAGCCATGAATTTATGGGACACAGCTCTAAATCTGAATCTGCATCTTCAAGCTCAGTTCATTCCAGGAAATCAGAGCCTCTTAGCAGACAGCCTAAGCAGAAATCTCTTGGATCCTCACGAATGGATGTTGGACCCCAACTTATTCAGCAGAATAACTGCAGTTTGGGGTTGTCCTCAAATAGATCTGTTTGCATCCCATCTCAATCATCAGTTGCCTCTCTTTTGCACCAGGTCCTTCCACAAAACAGCTTGGAAAGTGGATGCCCTGTCTTTCAGCTGGAGGAATCTTTCGGGATATACCTTCCCTCCTCTTCCTCTTCTGCCTCGGGTGTTACTGAAAATAAAACAGGACAGACCCAAGACTATCATTCTGATAGCTCCAAATTGGCCTCGGCAGTTTTGGTATCCAACTTTAAAACTCCTATTCTTGGAACCTCCTTGGATTCTTCCTCTGATCCCTTCTCTTCTGTCCCAGCTCCAGGGTCAGATGCAACACTCTCAAATCAGGACTCTTTGCCTAGCAGCTTGGCTCTTCAACTGCCTTTGATTCCTTCTCTTCCCAAACAAGTTTTGGATGTTCTTTTAGAAGCTAGGTGGCCTAGCATTAGAAAATCTTATGCTTCAAAATGGAAAAGATTTTGTATTTGGATGCAGGATCGAGGTTCTGATCCTCTTTTGCCTAATATTTCCTCCATTTTACTTTACCTCTCAGACATTCTGCTTAAAGGCCTTTCCTTTTCCTCCATCAAAATTCATGCTTTGCTATTTTGGCTCATTTTAATACCGATCCCCCCATTTTTTCTCACCGGCTGGTGAGACAATTTCTGAGAGGAGCTAAGAATTTAAGACCTCCCAGAACTCCTCCTGTTCCTGCTTGGGATCTAAATTATGTTTTGGAGAAACTTACTTTGCCTCCTTTTGAGCCTGCTGCGGCTTCGGATATCAAGTTCTTATCCTGGAAGACTGCTATCTTATTGGCATTGACTTCTGCCAGAAGGGTTTCAGAGTTGCAAGCTCTCATGGCTGTGGAACCATACATTATCTTCCACCAAGACAGAGTTTCCTTGAGGACAAATCCTACATTTATGCCTAAGGTGATTTCTAAAGTGGCTCTAAATCAGACTATTCACCTTCCTACCTTTTTTCCAAATCCTCAAAATATAGGGGAAAGGATCTTACATTCATTGGACGTACACAGGCAACTACGATTTTACCTGGACAAGACTAAAGATTTCAGGAAATCTGATCAATTGCTTATCTCTTATGCCTCCAGTTCTCTAGGTAAGGCTATTTCTAAACAAACTATTTCCAAATGGATTGCTCATGGAATAAGGTTTTGTTATTCTCACTATGGGAAACAGATTCCAGGTACTGTTAGAAGTCATTCTACTAGAGCAGCTGCCACTTCAGCAGCTTTTCTCAGAGGAGTTCCTACCAAGGACATTTTGGAAGCTGCCACTTGGAGTTCAGTGCATACTTTCTCTAAGCACTATAATCTCCCTTTGTATTCTAAGTCTAGGGCAGGCTTTGCCTCTGCTGTGTTGCAGGGTCTTCTAGCTGCCCCTTCTTCTGCATAACCTCCTCCCTCATTCACAGCTTTGGGATTCTACCCTACAGTTATGACTGCAACAGTGAAACACGAAGAACATAGTACAGTTGTGTACACCTACCATAAATGTAGATGTTCGAGTGTCTTCACTGTTGCAGTCGTTTCCTCCCACCAGTCCCCTCTTATTTTTGCTTGTTTTCTCTTCCACTTCTTTTGTGGTGTATTTGTGTTCCTTTTTAGGCACCTTTTGGTTTGTTTTTGGGGGCTTCTGACATCTGGGGCAAGAAAGGCTGGAGAAGATGGCGTCGGCTGTCAGCTTTATACCTCTGCGTTCTGACGTCAGGGTACTTGCTGGTACAGCTGACGCCGGACCCAGACTTTGGAATTCTGGCCAACCTCGGGCTGCCTGCCGGCAGGATCATCCTACAGTTATGACTGCAACAGTGAAGACACTCGAACATCTACATTTATGGTAGGTGTACACAACTGTACTTTTTTTATTAGAGCCTCCGAGTATGTCTTTTTGTTTTTATGTGTTTGGTTTGCAGTTGTGGTAGGTATATGTGGGACTGGGATTGTTGTGTGTGTGGTTGCCATCTCCTCCTGTCTGGTCATGCCAGCCCTGAGTTGAGAGAGTTCAGCCTCCAGTTTGGCTATATAGTTGCATCTCTCACATGTATTTGTGTTTGTTGGAAGGAGGAGATGATTGCCTGTGTACATGAGACAATTGTAGCATTGTCTCAAGGTACCCAGATTGACCAGCTGAAATGGAGATGACGCCATTAATCTACCACTCGACATGCTAGAACAGTATAAGGGAGTGCTGTACCTTTAAGGGAAGTGGAAATTCACAGGGGTGGTAAGTAGATGCAGTACTTTACTTAGTACGAGAGTGCTTACTTAGTAGAGAAGTATTGAAAACAAGTGCTAGGCTTATAATATAGTGAGTAGTCTGGTTATACTAAGAGTAGAGCTTCCTTAAGGGAAAATTTGAAGAGCAGACTTGGCGGAGCCAGAAAAAGTTTAACCGGCGCTGCACTATGCGCAAAGCCGTGCAAACGCGGATTTTAAACAGTGAACTACAAAAGAGCTAGAAATGGTCCAAAACAATCCATTACTACAGCTTCTTGTGCTGAGGTCACTTCCTACAGGGACAGGTAGGCTGCTCAAGGCTCCCCACTCCCACTGGTGAGCAAAGAAACTTCCTTCTATCCAAGTAAGGTAATGGACAACACAGGAACTACACCACAGCCCAGAATACAGCAATGCCTGTAAACTGGTCTAAACTAGTCGAGGAAGGCGGGAAAACAAGGATTATTTTTTTGTTTTTTTTTTGGTAGAAACACACAGAAAATGCAGAAACAGTGATAACTTAGTTACACAGGCTAGCACACTTTAGTGGGCAGCCTCCTGATTAAATTAAACAAACAAACAACAAACTTTCGATCAAATTCGACTAAAATGTAACTTTAAGTGCAGATTTTAAAATAATGCAGCAAACAGTTAAAAAACAGTTCAAGCTAGTTCAGGGTAAGCTCCAGAAGCTATTCCAAGTGAAAAAAAAAGCAAAGATACTTAAATCCAGAAAGTAGTCGCTTTTCTGAGTTCCCTGCTGCTAGGACCACTCTGCAGACCCACGAGGAGCTTGTCTGAGCAGTATAGCCAGAAAAAAATGCCCAGAGGCGGATTTTAAACAGTGAACTACAAAAGAGCTAGAAATGGTCCAAAACAACCAATCACTACAGCCTCTTGTGCTGAGATCACTTCCTACAGGGACAGGTAGGCTGCTCAAGGCTCCCCACTCCCACTGGTGAGCAAAGAAACTTCCTTCTATCCAAGTAAGCTAATGGACAACACAGGAACTACACCACAGCCCAGAATACAGCAATGCCTGTAAACTGGTCTAAACTAGTCGAGGAAGGCGGGAAAACAAGGATTATTTTTTCAGTAGAAACACACAGAAAATGCAGAAACAGTGATAAATTAGTTACACAGGCTAGCACACTTTAGTGGGCAGCCTCCACAGTTAAATTAAACAAACAAACAACAAACTTTCGATCAAATTCGACTAAAATGTAACTTTAAGTGCAGATTTTAAAATAATGCAGCAAACAGTTAAAAAACAGTTCAAGCTAGTTCAGGGTAAGCTACAGAAGCTATTCCAAGTGAAAAAAAAGCAAAGATACTTAAATCCAGAAAGTTGTCGCTTTTCTGAGTTCCCTGCTGCTAGGACCACTCTGCAGACCCACGAGGAGTTTGTCTGAGCAGTATAGCCAGCTTTTTAAAGGGACATTTCCCTCGCACATCATTGCACACACACTAACCCCCCCTCACACAAACACTTGCCATTTGCAGGATTCAAACCTCTACCTAACTATGTTATGACACTCAAGATGGACGCATTAGCGGAGCGTGCTATTCACCCTACTTCGGTGCCGACAGTTTTCTCGGTGCAGACACCTTTGCCGCCAACAGTTTTCTCAGCGTATACCCCCTCAGCACCAACAATTTCTTTGGTGCAGGCTTTTTCGGCGCCAATGGTTTCGGTGCAGACAACTCCAATTTTGACAACAATGTTCTTGGTGCAGGAATCTTCCACACCGTTGATTTTGGTGCATACCGCTTCTGCGTCGGTCTTAGTGGCACAGACTATACAAACACCGCAAGTTTCAGTGCAGACATTACCTATTCAGACACCTTCTTTCAGTGATCATGCTACCCCTTTTTTGGACAGACCCAAATCGCCTTCAGGGCTTTCAATGAAGTCTACTAGAAGCCTTTCTGAACATGATGTGGTGCGTCTTATAGACCAGCTGCTTTTGGCCAGAAGAATTCCTACCCCTTCAAAAGTGTTGATCATCCTTCTCCACAGACTCCTACCTATACTCCTTCAACCTCTGTGGAGGTTTCGAGGCATCCCTCCTCAGGCGGGCCGACCTTCCTGGCCTTGGAGAGGACGCTGGCTGAAGCTTCTCGGCTGCCTCTGTCGGAAACTACTACTTTCTCTGAGCCTCAGCTGTCTCAAGTCGCAACCCCCGGACTCCGGGCGCAAGAGTCTCAGGCCATTCTCCCCCTGGAGACCCCATCCATGCAGCCTTCATCAGAGTCTCCCACTGAGGAAGTCCACTGCAAGACTATGTGTAAGAGGAAACACATGGACTCCACAGAAGAATCAGTGACCGAAGACACAGATTACGATAACTGGGAGGGGTCCCCACATTCACCTTCTGACGAGGCTTCCTTTGGTGACATCCTCGAAATTTTAAAACAAAGAGGTGAATGGAAGTCCTCTAACCCTTCCTCAGTGGAGTCTGTTTTCCTGCATGCTTTTCGTGCCCGGCCCCCTACCTCCTGGGTTACCCCACCTGCCGATGAGCTCATCAAGCTTATTGTGCAGCGTGCATGGAAGGCACCAGACTCTGTGGAGGCCATACCTCGTAGGCCGGACAAAATCCTTTCTCTCCCAGAAGAGTGCCCCCATTGGTTGAAAGGTCTCCCAGTAGATGCCATGGTGGTGGCTGCCACTGCAAAGAAGGAACTGGCAGAGGAGTGCCAGGCTGTTCACCCACCCAATAAGGATTCCCAGGCAGTGGACAGATTAGGGAAGCTAGTCTTTGTGTCATCGACCTTTGCTGTTAGGTCCTTGAACTACCTGGCACATTTCACAAGGCTACAGAGAGACCTGGTGTCCAAACTCTCTGAGACCTTGGCAGGAGCAGTTTCTGATGAGGTCTGAGACAAGGTGACCTCTCAGTTAGTGACCCTAGAATCAGTTTCCAATTCCTCAATGCGTTTGATATCACACACTACTGAGGGAGCGGCGAGAGCTGCGAGTACAGGCATAGTCATGAGACGCCATGCCTGGATGCACCTTTGTGACTTTGCGGATCCCTTCAAGGCTTCCTTCCTTAACACCCCTATTGAGACCACTACTTTGTTTGGCTCCAAGGTAAAAGATACATTGGGCAGATGTGAACAGGATGGTAAGACCCCATCTGCCGTGTGTGTCCATTTATCTTCTCCTCAGCAGTTCTATTCTTGGAATCAGAAGAGTGGGAAAATGTGGCACAAAAAGTCCAGGGGTCCTTTCTGTGACTGTCAGGCTAAGTTTTCTCCTAGAGGCAGGGGGGGGGAATTCTAACAGAAGATGCCCCTTCCAGGGCAGGGGAGGTCTGTAAAACTGGGGTTCCAGGGAATCTTTCTCAGGACAGCCCTATCAGTGCTCCTGAGGAGCAGCCCGATTGCTTTTCTCTGGAAGCAGTCTGAGGTCATTTTTCCTTGTACCCTTCTGCCTGGCAAACCATAACCACAGATACTTGGGTACAAAGGCTCATCACCTGAGGATACCATATTCCTTTCTTATTCACCCCCCCTCTTACCCAGAAGCTTACTCGACGTACCACCCAGTCAAAGGAAACCCGCAGCTATAGAGATGTCAGAGCTGCTTCAAAAAAGTCATCCAGACAGTTCCCCCAGACCCGACAGGATCCAGCTTCTATTCAAGGTTCTTTTTGGTGCCAAAAAAGACAGGGGACTAGAGACCAATTCTGGATCTCAGTGCCCTAAACAAATTCGTAAAGACAGAAAAATTCCGGATGGTCACGGTTCAGTCTATACTTCCACTTTTGGAAAAAGGCGATTGGAAGTGCTCCATAGATCTTCAAGACGCGTACTACCACATAAAGGTGGAAAGAAGATATCTTCATTTCCGGGTGGGAGCCAGTCATTACCGTTTTGCGTACTACCCTTCAGACTCTTTACAGCCCCCAGAATGTTCACAAAGTGCATGGCAGTAGTCACAGCTCACCTGCAGCTTCAAGGATTCCAGGTGTTTCCCTACGTAGATGACTGGCTCATTACTGCCCCAACAAGACATCTACTGGATCAGGACTTGACTTACACCCTAAACACTGCACAGCAGCTCAGAATATTGATAAACTGGAAGAAGTCAAACCTTACTCCGAGTCACTCATTGGAGTACATTGGAGTGATTCTGGACACAGTGACTTGTACAGCCTCTCTACCAGATCACAGAATTCAGAGGATCAAAGAACAGGTTCATGCAATACTTTAACAAAATCTAGCCTCAGCTCGATCTGTTCTTCAACTGCTAGGATCAGTGGCAGCCTTCATCACCATAGTCCCTCTAGCAAGGCTACACATGAGGCTTCTTCAGTGGCTGCTTCTTAGTGGTACCCATCCCAGCATCCCTTATATTTTCCAATTCGAATAACCAAAATTTGCAAACAGGACTTGTTCTGGTGAATGTCAAACAACCCTCACCAGTGGTCTCGCACCTTCAACCCTCATCAGCCCAATGCCACAGTGACCATGGACTCCTCCCTGATGGGGTGGGGAGCTGTTTCAGGGAAAGATGGTCCAAGGCACTTGGTCACAGATGGAGGCCCATCTGCATATCAATGTCCTAGAACTGAGGGTGGTGCTACTAGCATTGCAAGCATTCCAATCGATCCTTCCATCAGGGACTATTACAGTTCAGACAACATGACAGTAGTCTGGTACATCAACAAACAAGGGGGAACCAGATCATATCCACTCTGTGAAGAGGCCATGAGAATATGGCAATAGGCGATAGCCTCCAACCATTTTCTGATAGCAACGCACATTCCTGGGAGCTCCAGTGTGATAGCAGACGAGTTGAGCAGATGCATTCTACAGCCTCACGAGTGGTCTTTCAATCCTTTAGTGGTGGCGAAGATTTTCAACCGCTGGGGCCGGCCTTGCTGTGACCTATTTGCATCCCCTGTCCAATCACAAGTGCAGCAACTACTTTTCCATGATCCCCCCTCAGGGACAATCACTGACAGGTGCTCTAGTCCACGATTGGCCCTCGGGTCTGCTATATGCCTATCCTCCCGATACCCCTTGTTCCTCAAGAAAGCACGTCGGTTGAAGAGCAAAATGATCCTCATTTCTCCATATTGGCATTGACAAGATGTTATGTGATCCTATCTCGCCTACATTCTGACTGATGGGTTCGGAGCCGATCCCTCGGCTCCGACTCGGCACGCTTATGCCAAAGAGCGAAGTCTCTTATTGGCTGAGCTTACTATATCCCAGGATGCACCACTACCAGTCCCCCAGATCTCGTTTGCCGCTTCCCTGCGAAGACGTGGTCTCGAGCTGGCTGGGCTGAGTAGTTATTTTAACTAACTTTTTCTGTCAGTTTTTTGCTGTTTTTTGTCTCAAAAGCTGTTTTAACAGCTAACGCTTTATTGTGTGTGTTTGGATTGTTGAAGACTTGTTGTGTGATTGGGTTGAGTTTGATTTTGGCCCCCCCTTCATCTAGGGCCTTCCCGGTCAGTCAACCCTTCTAAAAACCTTACAGGGTTTTCAGAGTTCCCTGTCATTTGCGCTCTTAACGATAACTGTAAGCCTAATTTTTTTAGGTTTGTCATCAGTAAGTCAGTGATTGTATATTTTCCTGTCAGAGTTACTGAAATTGTTTACCATAATGTCTCAGACCCCTAGGCCTTCGGGCTTTAAAAAATGTTCGAAATGTGGTTTCAAAATGTCTATTACAGACGATCATTCGCTCTGTGTATATTGTTTAGGTGCAAAACACTTGCAGGAGTCATGCAGTGTATGTCACGCTTTTTCCTCAAGGGTCCTCCAGGAGAGGAAAAATAAATTGATTCTTAAGGGGTTAATTAAACCTTCCTTTGAAGAAGCCTTGGCATCCTCTCCTTCTCTGGCTAAAAAGAAAAGGGCGTCGGTTCCGACCAGTCCGTTGGATCCGACCGCCAAGAGACTTAGGCAGGCCTCTCCTTCGGCTCCAAGGACTTGGGCCGAGGTTGAACGGTCTGCCACGATGCCACCAGTATGGACTGCTCTGGCTTGGAAGCCGATGGCTGGGACATCGAGAGGCGGGTCACCTTCGGCTCCACTGCTCTCGGAGCCGACAAGGGTCGCCCGCTCAGACACTTCCTCCTCGGCGCCGAAGTCCACATCGGCACCAATGGAATCTGGTGTGTGTATTCCCTCGGCGCCGATACTCATCGAGTCGCCTCGGAGCCGGTCCCCTAGCCCTTTGGGGCCGTTGGAGAGGCCGTCTCGAACCCGTTCTGTTTCCTCTCGGTCTTCGAGGATGTCAGATTCTGATATAGACAGGGTGCTCCAAAGACTGTTCCAGTCCCCAGTCTTCCAAAAATTTGTTTTGGTTCCGACCCAGTTGGCTTCGGAGCCGATGACCTTGGCCCACCCCATTGCCATTCCTCCTCCGACTGTTTCAGCTCCGTCGGAGCAGGTGCTGTTGGAGCCGGTGGAGATCTCAGGGTCGGCTCCGACCCTTACTCCAACCGGGCCTTCGGGTCCGAGTTTGGTACGGACTTCTTCGGCTGGACCGGGGTGATGTTTGGGACCTATGCTTTCGGTTCCGAGCCTCCCCTCGGTGCTTGGCTGCGGGACTTCCGTCGGCTATCACGGCTCGAGACCGGACACTCCCAGGATTCTGGGGTCCGGCTTTCAGGGCCATGAGGAGTGCCTTGGCCAAGTCCTCTTGCCATCTCTCCGGCTTTACCGGCACCTTCCTGGGCGTGGAGACTGGGTCTTTGGCAGTTCCCTGTCCGTAGTCAGCGGAGCCCGAGGCCTGAGGTTACCCCAGTGGGGTTCCCCTCCTCCTGAGGGTTCTTGAGTTGTCTTCGGAGGAACCCCAAGGAAGAGATCGTGCAAGAGGAAGCACGTGGACTCCCCGAGTCTATTACATCAGACACTGATATGGATGATGCAGAGGGGTCCCAGTCGTCCTCGGATGATGTCTCATTTGCAGACATCTTAGAGATCCTCAAACAACGAGGCGGCTGGATATCCAAACCCCCTCTGCGGACGAGTCAGTGCTCCTCAAGGCCTTTGGGGCTCAGCCCTCCGCCTCCTGGGTGTCTCCGTCCTTCGACGTGCTTCTTGATTTTGTTTGTCGAAGGCGTAGAACACCAGATACCGTGGAACCAGTCCCTTCTCGTCCAAATAAATTTTTGTCTGCTCCCCGAGAAGGAGTTCCTTACTAAAGGCGTGGCTGTAGATGCCATGGTGGTGGCATCTGCTACACAACAGGGCGTGGCAGAGGCTTCAACGTCCGTCCATCCTCCTAATAAGGAGTCTAGGAGTATGGACAGGTGCGGAAGCGCACCCTGACTTCAGCGGCCTTTACTTTAAGGTCTCTGAATTATTTGGCACATTTTACCAGGCTTCAGAGGGATCTGGTCAAGGAGTTGTCAGATTCCCTCTCGGGTAACCTACCTGAGCAGCTAGCCCAGTCGGTTAGCTCTCAGTTGGCTATCCTTACGTCAATTTCTAACTCGTCCATGAGGCTCATTTCCTATGCGGCCGAAGGCGGGTAGAGCGGCAGGCACAGGCGTGGCTCTACGGAGACAAGCCTGGCTCCGCTTGTGTCAGTTCTTGGAGGCCTTCAAGTCTTCCTTCGCCCGCTCCCTTTGATGGGTCCTCATTGTTTGGACCCAAGGTTAAAGACACCCTTACCGCTGTGAGCAAGAGGGAAAAACTTTATCTGCCGTAGGTGCCGTTATTCCACTCCCTTCGGCCTTACCCCAAGGCTAAAGGAGGGAAAATGTGGTTCCAAATCTCGCAAGTTTTTCTCCCAACAGCAGGAAGATTCCCCTTCCAGAGGCAGAGGGCGGGAAATTTTTCAGGGAGACGCCGTCCCAGAGGCGGCAGTGGGCCCCGCAATTCTGGTGGCCCCGAGTCCTTTCGTGGCTCTTCAGCCTCCCACACGTCATGAGGGATTGCCCGGCTGTGCTGCTCGGAGCCAGTCGGGTGTCGTTGCCAAGCACCTAAAAGCCTGGGAGTCAATCACTCAGGACAGATGGGTGCCGGATCATTGCCGGAGGTTACACCATCCCATTCACATACTCGCCCCCACCGTCCAAAAGAATCCCGGACCCACCACCCAGTCAAAGGGAAATGGCAGCCGCAGAAGCTTTAAAGCTGCTAGAAAAAGGAGTCATCCAACCGGTCCCCACAGACCAGATCGGATCAGGAAATTACTCCAGGTTCTTTTTAGTGCCAAAAGACAGGGGACCTGAGACCAATATTGGATCTCAGCAGACTGAACCAATCCGTCAAGAAATCCAAATTCCGAATGGTCACGTTACAATCCATTCTCCCATTGCTGGAGAAGGATGTTTGGATGTGCTCCATAGACCTCAAGGACGCCTATTATCACATACCGATACATCAGGCGTCCAGAAGGTATCTGCGCTTCAGCCTGGGAGTCAGTCATTACCAATTTTGCGCTCTGCCCTTTGGTCTCACCACAGCCCCCAGGGTGTTCACCAAGTGTTTGGCAGTAGTGACGGCTCACCTGAGAAGTCTTGGATTCCAAGTGTTTCCCTATCTCGACGACTGGCTCCTGACTGCCACCACCAGGCATCTACTAATGGACAACCTCAAAGCCACCATCTCCTGGGTATTACCCTGGGGATTACATTCAATTGGTCAAAGTCTGTCTTGCTGCCCTCTCAACGCATAAAGTTTATAGGAGCAGAGATAGACTCAAGATTGATGTGCGTCTTTCTTCCTGCCGAAAGGATCCAAACTTTACAGGGCCAAGTTCAAGCTCTGATCTCGAGATCCAAAGCCCCAGCCAGGATGGTTCTACAAGTTTTAGGCTCAATGTCTGCCACGGTTCTTTTAGTTCCTCTGGCAAGATTACACATGAGGATTCTTCAGTGGCTATTGTCAACTCAATGGTCCTTTCAGGATCTTCCCCTCAATCATCACATCACGATTACGGATATATGCAAAAGGGACCTTCGCTGGTGGCTTCAGACATCCAATTTGGATCAAGGAAAACCCTTTGTTCTTCCCTCTCCAGTGGTTACCCTGACGACAGATGCCTCCCAGATAGGGTGGGGGGGGGCATTGTCTGGGCAGGCTAGTTCAGGGCTCCTGGCTTCCAGACGAAGCTCTTCTCCACATCAGCGTGTTGGAGATGAGGGCTGTACTTCTATCCCTACAAGCCTTACACAAGTTTCTTCCTCAGGGCATCATCGCCATCCACACAGACAACATGTCGGTGGTTTGGTATCTGAACAAACAAGGAGGGACCAGATCATACCCCCTTTGCAGAGAGGCCATGAGAGTGTGGGAATGGGTTGTAGCTACCAACCGCTTCTTGGTAGCGACCCACATCCCGGGAAAGTCAAATGTATTGGCAGACAAATTAAGCAGGACAATTCTCTCTCCTCACGAGTGGTCTCTAAACCACACAGTAGCAGCTCAGGTTTTCAAGAGATGGGGGCCGTGCTGCGACCTATTTGCAACTCCACAAAACACCAAGTGCCAAAGGTTCTTCTCCTTGATCCCACATCAGGGAGTACCAGCCATGGATGCTCTAGCACAACCTTGGCCAACAGGGCTACTTTATGCCTTTCCTCCAATTCCACTTCTTCCCAAAGTTATTCAAAAAGCTTCTCAACTGTGGTCTTCAATGATACTGATTGCCCCATACTGGCCTCGTCAGATATGGTTTCCTTACCTGAAGAAGCATGCAGTGGACGATCCGTGGACCTTAGACCTGATTCGGACTTGCTAATCCATCAGTCGGGACATTGGCATCAGTCCCTTCAATCTTTGAAATTGACAGCTTGGCTCCTCCACTTCCGACCTTAGTTAGAAGGCACACACTAGATCCGGAAGTTGTTCACATTTTATCTTGACCCACAAACCCACCACTAACAAATTGTACCTCAGTAAGTGGAAGAGGTTTGCTATCTGGGCTCAACTCAAGGGCTTAGACCCTATCACTGCTCCTGTCCCAGAGGTTTTGAAATTCTTAACATCCCTGTTTAATCAGGGATCTTCTGTCTCAACTATTAAAGTCCAACTAGCGGCTATCTCTAAATTCCACGAATCCATGGATCCTCCTTTGATGAGCAGCAGACTATGCAAAACGTTCATTAAAGGTGCGAGTCTATTAAGACCACCAATTTTTCATCCTGCACCTCCGTGGGATCTTGATTTGGTGCTTCGCATTAACATCTCCCCTTTGAACCGGCTGCTACATGCGAGTTAAAATATCTGTCTTGGAAAACTGCATTCTTAGTTGCAATTACTTCTGCAAGAAGAGTTTCAGAGCTTCAAGCCCTATCTATTAAGCCACCGTACTTGATTTTCCACAAGGATAGAGTATCACTTAGGCCTAATCCATCCTTTGTCCCAAAGGTCTGTTCTAGTTTCTGTCTCCAACAATCTCTAGAGCTACCAGTTTTCTTTCCAAAATTCTCCAGTGAAGCAGAATACACTCTCCATAAATTGGATGTTCACAGGCAATTACGCTTCTATTTAGACAGGACTCAGCAACTTCGTAAGTCAGACCAGTTGTTTGTGTCCTTCTCAGATAATAAATTGGGCCAAACCATCACAAAAGCTACTATCTCAAAATGGATCAGAGATTGCATAACTCAGGCTTATTCTTCTTGAATAAGCAACTTACAACATCTATCAAAGTTCATTCTACCAGAGCTATGGCTACTTCTATAGCTTTTCATTCCAAGCTCGCTATATCGGAAATTTGTGCTGCGGCTACTTGGTCCAACCCGCACACTTTCATTTCCCACTACAAATTGGATGTGGCATATAAAGGGCGAGCATCATTTGGTTCCACGGTACTCTGGACTGTTTTCCAGTGAGCCACCCAGGATTCAGGTGCTAGGGCGCTGTCCCATCAGTCAGAATGTAGGCGAGATAGGATCACATAACATCTTTTAGTTATGTACTCACCATAACTTCAGATGTTTGGGATCCATCTCGCTACATTCCTAATACCCACCCTCCTTCCCCTGCCTTGGAGATCAGAAGAGATTGAACGGTTTTGAGTTCAACTGTTTTATCTTGTTTCATCTGACGATGTTATATAAGCAGGGTATGCGTGTGTGCATGTATGCGGACAAACTAGATCTGGGGGACTGGTAGTGGTGCATCCTGGGATATAGTAAGCTCAGCCAATAAGAGACTTTGCTCTTTGGCATAAGCGTGCCGAGTCGGAGCCGAGGGATCGGCTCCGAACCCATCAGTCAGAATGTAGGCGTGATGGATCCCAAACATCTGAAGTTATGGTGAGTACATAACTAAAAGTTTGGTTTCCCTTCCTGTGGCCTCATCTGCTAGATCAACCATGGATTCCCAATCCAACTCCAGAGTTATCTCTTACCCACAGAATCTGGTTCATCCAAACCTATCCAGCTGGAAACTGACAGCTTGGTTTATCCACTTCCAATGATTGCCAGGCAGCATGATCTGTCTTCCCCTGTGCATGACATCCTGATTGCCTCTCATAGATTATCCACCAGACTACTCTACCGCAGCAAATGGAAGAGGTTTTCTCTCTGGCTACAAGATAAACAAATGGACCCTTTTACAGCCCCTGTTTCTATTGTGCTAGAATATCTTTCAGACCTCCTTAAATTGGGGTAGCAGCCTCCACAGTTTGTGCTCATTTGGCTACGATTGTTAATTTTCATTATGGCTTCCAGGGCTCTTCCTTAATGTCACACAGACTTTGTAAGACCTTTCTGAAGGGCGTAACCCAACTAAAGCCTCCATTCAGAGAACCTGTTCAACCTTGGTACCTGGCCTTAGTCCTTCAAGGGTTGACAGCTTCTCCTTTTGAGCCTGCATTTACCTGTGATCTAAAGTATCTGTCATGGAAAACGCTGTTCTTAGTTGCTAGTACTTCTGCCAGACACATTTCTAAATTACAGGCCTTGTCTATCAAACCCCCCCTACCTCATCTTTCACAAGGACAGAGTTTCATTAAGGACCAATCCAACCTTCTTGCCCAAGGTAATTTCTGAGTTATCTATCAGTCAGACTATTGATTTGCCAGTGTTCTTGCCTAATCATTCTAACAGAGGGGAATATTGCCTGCATACCTTGGATGTACATAGACAAATTTGTTTTTACATAGACAGGATTAAATTTAATAGAAAATCTGGCCAGCTGTTTTTGGCCTTTCCTGAAACCAGATTAGGTTGTCCAGTTTCTAAAGTTACTTTAGCCACTTGGTTGAGAAATTCTGTTACTTTCATTCATGGCAAGAATGATATCCCTTTACCTGGCAGAGTGAAGGCCCACTCTACAAGGTTAGTGTCATCTTCTGCAGCCTTCCATGTGAGAACATCTTTGAATGACATTTGTGCAGACGCAACCTGGGCTAGGCCTCATACCTTCATTGCTCATTACAAGTTGGACTTGGCCTCCAGAGGCAGAGCTTCTTTTGGTTCTATGGTGCTCCCGAATGTCCTTCCATAGGGCCACCCAGGGAACAAGATAGCTGAGGACTCTGTCCCAAGAGTAAGGAATAAACAAAGATTAACAACATCAGATAAGTTATATCTTACCATAACATTCCATCTGAGTTGTTTCATCTTCATTTATTCATTACGGCCCACCCACCTTCCCCCTCCAAAGGTTTCTGGTGGAGCTCATTTGTCCTCCTGTCCAGTTGTTAGGTCATGTCTGACCAGAGGTAGCCTCGGCTTCATTTTTCCAACTTGCAAACTAAATCTGAGGTAACACGGAGAAGGGCATGATGGGTAAAATCTTAGCTCAAGAGGTCTGTGGCTGACGTGAGCTTGAAAAAAAGGCCATCTCGGTTCCAAGGTCAGAACTGAATCCCAAGAGTAATGAATAAATGAAGATGGGTAAAATCTTATGCCAAAAAGTGTATAGTCATCCCCTTTGGCAAAAACAAAGTGCCCACAAATTACAACATAGGTGGTAATCCATTAAGTACGGAAGAAGTAATTAGGGACCTGGGTACCCAAGTTGATAGCAATCTCTCATTTGACAACCACGTGGCCAAAGTGGTTAGAAAAACATTTTATATAGCCCACCTAATCATGAAGGGATTCACATCTAGATCAGGGGAGGTCATCATGCCTCTTTACTCATCCCTCATCAGGCCCATAATTGAGTACAATGCCCCTTTTGGGATGTACCTTACCAGACACCTGCAGCAATTGGAAAGACCCCAAAAGTACCTCACCAAGAGGATCAAAGGACTCAAACAGATGCCATATGCTGCCCGGTTAAAGAAACTCCAGCTCTACTCAGTGGCATACCGCCTGCTCAGAGGCGATCTGTGCCTGACGTATAAACCCTTGTCCAACCCGGAATTAATGGACATGCTGCACCTCAGAAAATCCAAATCCCATCGAGCTACGTGCTCGAGAGACTTGAACCTCAGCACTGAAATAAATAGGACATGCTGGAGGGACAGATTCATTACCCAGAGGTTCCCTTCACTCTGGAATAAAATCCCAGTCCAGGTTAGGCAGAGTCCCTCGTTGACTGTCTTCAAGAGGAATCTTGATGAGTGGATGGGAGATTGTAGGTTTACCCTGGGTATCACTTCTGTGTCACTGTTAGACAGAGGCAGAATATACTAACCTCGAAAAAGGGCATAGCAAATTCATTAAAATGGGTGGCGAAAGCCAAACACACTCTGGCTAGGCTTATAAATGCCCTAGGGCAGATAGCCTAGTATGAACCTATGAAACAACTCAGATAGAACGTTATGGTAAGACATAACTTCTTTTTACAGCCACACTTCCTTCCCAGCCTAGGTTAGTCCCTTCCTCTCAAGAGAAAACAAAAACATGTCTCTCCCAGTCTACAGTCTTCCCCAGACTGGTAAGCTTTTTTTCAATAGATTTATGAATGCTTATCTGGCACTTAGGCCTTCCACCTTGCATCATCCTACCCCAGCATCTCCTGTTTCCCTCCTGTCTTGCCAACCTTTCAAGATGCCTTTCTTGCAGCACCTAAATATCATGATTCTCAACTGCCTGTTGCTAAAAGGATGGACAGGTTTTATAAGGTGCTTAAGGACAGTAGTTACCTGTATACATGTCCTCTTGCAGACCCAGCTGTGATCTCTTTGCTAAAAAAACTGCCAAATTACTGCCCTCTACTAGTCTCTTCCCCTCAGATAAGGAGAGTAAAGTGATGGACAGGATTGGTAAAAAGGTTTACACCTTTTCCACTCTTGCCTTCAGGGCCATTAATTATCAGACACATATGTCCAAATATATTCTGGCTCTACTTTCTCACGCATTTAAATTACTGACTGATCTCCCAAATTCTGCAGTCTCTCTTGGGACTGTCTTTCTGGGTTACCAGACATTCCATTAAGTGCAGTTACGATGCAGCTGAGGTGTCTGCTGGTTCAGTCCTCAGGAGATAATCCTGGCTGAGGTTGCCACCTTTGCCTGAGGATTTCAAGGCAAAAATTATGGATACACCTCTGGACAAAACTGCCCTTTTTGGCTCTAATGCTACAGCTCTCTTCAAATCCCTTCAAAAGAAAGGAAAAGAACTTCTGGAGCTTAAACATGTCTTTGTCTCCCCAGTTCCTAAATTTCATCGCAACTACCCTTCAAGAACTAATTTTGTTAGGAAGAAGACCACTACACCTTCCCAACAACACAATAAGACCACACATAGGCAGGCGCTTTCTAGGTCTCCGCCATCTTCATAGGTTCATACTAGGCTATCTGCCCTAGGGCATTTATAAGCCTAGCCAGAGTGTGTTTGGCTTCCGCCACCCATTTTAAATTAATTTTGCTATGCCCTTTTTCGAGGTTCGTATACTGTGCCTCTGTCTAACAGTGACACAGAAGTGATACCCGGGGTAAACCTATGATCTCCCATCCACTCATCAAGATTCCTCTTGAAGAGAGTCAATGAGGGATTCTGCCTAACCTGGACTGGGATTTTATTCCAGAGTGAAGGGAGCCTCTGGGTTATGATTTTGTTCCTCCGGCATGTCCTATTTATTTCAGTGCTGAGGTTCAAGTCTCTCGAGCGCGTAGCTCGATGGGATTTGGATTTTCTGAGGTGCAGCATGTCCATTAATTCCCGGTTGGACATGGCTTTATATGTCAGGCACAGATCGCCTCTGAGCAGGCGGTATGCCACTGAGTAGAGCTGGAGTTTCTTTAACCGGGCAGCATATGGCATCTGTTTGAGCCCTTTGATCCTCTTGGTGAGGTACTTTTGGGGTCTTTCCAGTTGCTGCAGTTGTCTGGTAAGGTACATCCCAAAAGGGGCATTGTACTCAATTATGGGCCTGATGAGGGATGAGTAAAGAGGCACGATGACCTCCCCTGATCTAGATGTGAATCCCTTCATGATTAGGTGGGCTATTTAAAATGTTTTTCTAACCACTTTGGCCACGTGGTTGTCAAATGAGAGATTGCTATCAACTTGGGTCCCCAGGTCCCTAATTACTTCTTCTGTACTTAATGGATTACCACCTATGTGGTAATTTGTGGGCACTTTGTTTTGCCAAAGGGATGACTATACACTTTTTGGCATTTAGCTTGAGGCCATGGCTCTGGCACCAGTTGTCTGTTTCTATGAGGCCCTTTTGGAGGATGCTTGTGTCGGATGGAGTGTCGATTATGGTGCCCAGTTTGCAGTCATCTGCAAACTTGGTCAGCCACAGTCCTTCCGTGTTGGCCTGTACCTTCAAGAAATATATACCGAACAAGAGAGGTCCCAGGACTGAGCCTTGTGGGACACCACTTGTAACTGGTTTGGAGTCTGACATGGCTCCAGCAATTCTATCCATGTGGGTTCTGTCCTTGAGCCAGTTTGCAACCCATCTAGTGACATAGGGATTTATATTTAAGCTGGTGAGCTTATCTATAATGCCCGAGTGGGGTATTGTATCGAAGGCTTTTGCGAGGTCCAGGTAGGCTGTGTAGACCACCTTCCCCTCGTCAATGGCCTTAGTGACTGTTTCAAAGAAATCAACCAGGTTTAAGAGGCAGGATCTGCCCTTAACAAAGCCATACTGGGTAGGATCCAGTTTCTGTAGGTCCCCAATATCTTTATTTATGAGGTCCATGATGATTCTTTCCATAGCTTTGCAGACCAAGCTAGTCAGGCTTATGGGGCGATAGTTTCCAGGATCCGTTGAGGCACCACCTTTGTGGAGAGGGACCACTGTTGCTGTATGCCACTCTTTGGGTACATATCCTGTAGTAAGGCTGAGATTGAACAGTAGTTTTATGTTTGGGTTTAGCTCTTCTTGGAGTTCATGTAGGACGCAGCCCGGGACACCGTCTGGTCCCATTGATGCTGTGTTTTTTGCTTTGGAGAGGGCAGCTCTTACCTGAGAATCTGAGATGTCAGGGGGGCAGCACTCTGCTGGGATAGATATTTGCCCTTTTGGTGGGGAGGGGGGAGAAGTTTGCGCTGAACCTGTCAGCTAGGATGTTGGCAATGTCTGTGGGTTCGGTGTATTTTTTGTCATTTTGGACTAATTCTGAGCATATCTGGGAATTCCCACCCAGGTTCCTAACATAACTAAAGAAAGCCTTGTGATTATCCTTAGTGTCCTGTGCAATTTTTCTCTCAAAGCTGGCCTTAGACGATTTTAAGAATGCCCGTAGTTTTTTGCTAATACTGATCAGAGATGCCTTCCCTTTTTGGGATTTTCCTCTATCATGTAGTAGCTTCCTCCTTCTATTGTATAGTTTGTTTATGGCTGGGGTCCACCAGACAGGACGTCTGCCTTTGGAGGATTGGGTCTTGGTTTTATTTGGGATTGCATGATCCATGCATTCCTGAAGGTGTTCATAGAATGTGTTTATAAAGGATTCTGCGATCTGGGCCGTATTTTCCACAGGCCCGGGGGCTTTGAAGGATTCCTCCTCGGTTTTGAGGTGTGTGAAATTTGCATTAGAGAAGTTTTTCACTGTGGTTTTCAGGGCAGGGGGTGGAGTCGGGATGTGAATATCCAGTGAGATTAGTTTATGGTCTGATCTTACCAATGAGAGATACACTTCTGGTCTGGAGCATAAAGTCCCCATGTTGGTAATGATCAGGTCCAGTATGTTTTCCCCTCTTGTGGGAGTGGGAACAAGTTGTTCTATAGCATTTGAGTTTATAAATTCTAGGAACCTTTGGGCTAGGGTGTTGGAGCTAGAGTAATGCTCCCAGTCTATGTTTGGGTAGTTGAAGTCGCCCAATATAATGGTGTTTGGAGAGACCTTCATATTTTCCAGTGTTCTCAGGAAGGCCGAGTGGGGTTCCTGGGTTTGGAAGGGTGGTCTGTAGCAGGCTATAAACTGGAAGGCAGTTTTACCCACTGTTAGTTGCACATGGATAGTCTCTGATGCTTCGTGCTGTGCCACCAACCTGGAGGTGTGGGTATCTTTGACGAATATTGATACTCCCCCTCCTTTTGTGGTTCGGTCCAAGTTTTGGGGGCAAAAAGCATGGTATGAGGTATAACCTGGTAGTGTTGGGGTGCTCTCGGGAGCCTTGAACCAGGTTTCTGTTACTGCACAGATATCGATGTTCTCCATGCTAAGGAAAGTTTTGAGTGCATGCATCTTGAGGTTTAGACTTCTGGGGTTGAGTAGCATTACTCTTAGTTTCTTATCCCTTGTGATACCTATGGAGGTGGGTTTGTCTTTTGAGCCTTGCCTAAAAAAGGCACTATGGGGGTAGCAAGAGCCTTTGCCAATATCCGAAAGCCCAGGGGTGACAGGTGCAAGCCATCCCTAGCGAAGCATCGTGGCTTGTCGAGCATGTCATCCCAGGCTGACGGGCATTGGATCCCCTTTGAATGACACCAATACTTAAGCCAGTTGTTGAAATTGATCATCTTGTCTTCATATTGTGGCATCATTCTTGGTGAGGGTAAGATGCTACTCAAGGTCAGGGTCATACCTGCCTGGGCTACATGCTCAGAGAGCCCCTCTATGTCTCTTTTCATGTAGTCCAGGGAGGTACGTCTCAGGATATTCACACCAGCATGGACAATGACCGAGTCATATTTGTACTTGCCTTGGAGTGACCTTGTGTTATATGGCGGATCCTAGCGCCCGACAGGCAGCTCACCGTGACCTTCTCCTTGTTCAGCCTGGTGAGCGGGACGTCAATGTGCCTGACGATAGAGTCACATATTACAAGTGTATCAGGTGTGTTGTTTAGCCTTAAAGGCTGTGACTGTTCGGCACACTGGCTTTGTGAGCTATGTGTTGTGTTTTGTTTTGGGGTAGCAGTTGCTTGGGTGTCTGCTTTGGAGGTCTCTGCTGCTTAGGCAGATTTTTATTTAGAGCCTCCGATTATGTTTTTGTGTGTTTATGTGTTTGGTTTGCTGTCGTGGTAGGTCTATGTGAGACTGGAATTGTAGTGAGTGTTGTTTCCTTCTCCTCCTGACTGGTTACGCCAGTACTGAGTTGAGAGAGCTTAGCCTCCAGTATGGCTATATGGTTGCATCTCTCACATGTGTTGGAATTTGTTGGGAGGAGGAGAGGGTTGTCTGTGTACATGAGGCAGTTGTAACATTGCCTCAAGATTCCCAGATTCACCAGCTGGACTGGAGAGGAGATTGACAACTGACCTTTGGGCATGCTAGAATAGTATTGGGAATTCCTTTATAATTTTGACTCAAAAGGCCCCCTTCCAGATAAACCAGGAAGTCTGTGACTACCTGGCAACCCCCTTAGAAATCTCCCTTTCCCAGTACCTTTCTCACTCCTTTCAGTTTGGGCAAGCATTACCACAGACAAACGGGTCCTGTCCATTGTTCATAGAGGTTATTACGTGACTTGGAAATCCAGTCCTCCCTTCATGGGGATTCCACAACCTCCTAAGGACCAGATCCACCTTTTCCCTCAAGTCATTCAAGATTTGCAGGTACTAGGAACCATACAGGAGGTTCCTGCTTTGGAAAGAGGAAAAGGGTTCTATTCCAGAATGTTCTTAGTTCCCAGGAAAGATGGCCCTAGGAGACCAATTTTAGACTGGTCCCACCTCTGTTTATTCCTTCAAGTACCCTCTTTCATGATACTTACCCTACAAACTCTGTTCCCTCTGTTACCCCAGGTTTACCTGGTTTCCTTAGACGTAAGGGATACATATCTTCACATTCTCATCCACCTTCTGTACAGGAAATTCTTAGTTTTTCTGTTGCTTCCTCTTATTTTCAGTTCTGTGCTTTGGTATTCACAAAATGTTTGGCTCCTGTCATTGCCTTTTGCAGATTCCAAGGGATTCGCATTTACCTTTACCTGGACAACCTGCTCATTCAAGCAGAACATCCAGTCAACAGAACCTTCAAATCACCATCTCCTTGGTCCTCAGTCTGGGTTTCACCCTCACCTACAGCAAATGTTCCCTAACTCCCTCTCAGGACCAGATCTTCCTAGGTGGCAGGATAAGGACAGACCTCATGATGGCCTTCCTGCCCTCTCAAAAGGTGCAATATCTGGAGACTTGCTTCCTACAGTTGCTTCCTTTACTTTCTCGGTGTGCCAGGGAATTCCTCAGAATGCTTAGGCTACATGGCTTTGGTTATACCAGTGCTACCCCTAGCCAGACTCCAAGTGTGAAAATTCCAGTGGCACATGAAGACACTCTGGTCCCAGTATGCTCATCTTCTAGAATTTGTCCTCCCACCTCTGCCTTGCCTAAAGAAGGAATTGCACTACCCCTTCAGGAAATGTTCACAGATGCTTCAGATCTGGAGTGGGGGGCAAACCTGGGAAACCTAAAATCCAAGGCCTATGGTCTCCCTCCATAAAGAAACGAAACATCAGCATCAGAGAGATGAGGGCTCTGATCCTGGACGTTCAAGCCTTCAGGTCATTTCTCCTTCCAGGTCCTTTGAAGCTGTCCACAGACAACATGACTGTTCTCTGGTATGTGAACAACCAGGGGGGAACAAAGTCTTATCTACTTTGCAGATTGGAACCCAAGCCTGAGAGATTGCCATTCAAGCAAAGGTAACTTTATTTGCAGTATACATCCCATCAGCTCTAAACGTTCAGGCAGACACCGAGCAGATCCATGACACAAGCCCATGAATGGATGATCCGCAGGGATGTATTTTTGGACATTATCTGCCAGTGGGGTACTCCTCAAATAGGTCTGTTTGCCTTCCCTTTGAACAGCCAACTTCCAAAGTTGTGTGCCAGAGTCTCACATCTGGTTTGGAAGGTGGATGCCCCGTCATCCCCCTAATTCACAAAGTCCTCCTGAAAATACAGGACGACAAATCAAAAATCTTGTTGGTGACCCCCATTTGGCCAAGACAGCATTGGTTCCCTCCTCTTCTGCAATTAGCCAAGGGCAATCATCACAAGTTACCTTACAGGGTGGATCCAGTCACCCAAGACAGGGATCTCTCATTCAGCCATACTTGGCGACACTGAACCTGACCTTCTGGGTGATAGGCTTCTGATTCCTTTCAGACACTTTTTTTCTGAGGATGTGCTTTTAGTCCTGCAGGAAATCAGGAAACCTAATAAAGTGAGATCCTACTTGTCCGAATGGAAGAGGTTCTCCATCTGGTGTCTTAATAAGAGACTAGATCCATTTTCAGTGGATATTCCTCTAGTCCTTTCATATTTGTGTGAATTGCATAAAGGTAGGCTGACTTATTCTTCAGTTAAAGCCTATTTGTCAGCCATTTCTGCATGTCTGCCTTTGTGTCCTCCCTTAACTTCTAGGTCGGAGGCCAAACTTTTCCTAAAAGGCGTCCTTCACATCAGACCTCCCATGAAACTTGTTCCTCCTCCCTGAGACCTAAATTTTGTCTTGGAAAAACTGACCCAGTCTCCCTTCGAGCCTGCTGCTTCCTCTTCCCTAAAATCGTGCACTTGGAAAACTGTTACTAGTAGCCATTACTTTTGCTAGGTGAGTTTCAGAACTGGCTTATCAACCTTTTCTGATTTTTCACAAGGATAGGGTGTCCCTGCCTACTAACCTTTCTTGCCTAAAGTGGTTAACAACTTGTCCCTTAGTCAATCTATTCATCTACCCACCTTCTTCCCTTCACATCAAACCCCAGTGAGAGGCTGCTGCACACTTTAGATGTCCATAGACAACTTAGATTTTATCTGAACAAGACCAAACCCATTAGAAAGGCTGAACAATTGTTTGTTTCCTTTCATCCATGGCACTGGGTAAACCTATTTTTAAACATCCAAGAAAATGACATTAATATCCAACAAATAAAACCGCATAAAAGCAATAAGTATCAAGACAAGGAACACATGCAGGCTGTACCACGGCTGCTATTAACGTTATTGATAAGCACTTTCAGGGAATCAACCCCTTCATCAGACCACACATCAACAGTTCTAGCTAAATATATACTACACCAAATTAAGAACATTTAAAAACAATTCAGTCCTTAAGGGAACAGTAGCATAAAAAAAATCAGTAGACTACATAGACATATCAAATCATAATCAAAGCATAAAAATCTTTAAAAAATCTAATTAAAATATGCTACATGGAGCAATACCACAATCATACATCACAAACACAAATCAATGTTTCAGTGGACAAGCTTTTAAGAAAGGTTTCAGGGATACCTTATTATTGAGACCTGGAACTCTATCAGCATTAAAGAACGTTATCCACTTTTGCTCTGCGGCCTCAGTTTGGTTCACCAAATCACCTCCTCTTCTACTATCATGTAATACCTCTAATACAAAAAACTTAGATGATTAGATCCTTCTGTTTTATTATGAACAGCAAGGGCACTACTCTCCTTAAAATTCTTAATATCCCTGTAGTGTTCAAGTATTCGATCTTTAAGACGCCTGTTTGTCTTGCCAATGTTATAAGAGAAGCATATGATGCAATATGCAAAATAAACAACGTTGTTCATCTTACAGTCGGCATGGCAAGTACCTTGGAACTTAAACTTTAAATGTGGGTGTGTAAAAATGGAACCTGAATGGATATGTGTGCATGCTGTACAACTTCTACACGGATAAGTCCCCACCCTGCCCGACCGACATTCTTTAACTGAGGCATCAGACCTATAGCATAACTGTCTCTTCAAAGTTTTATTGTTATTGAACGTAAAATTAGGTCTAGCTTCTATTACACCCTTCAAGCCATCAACAGTAGACAGGATGCCCCAATTTCTATTAATCACTTCACATACTACACTGGTGTTACTAGAAAATGTTAGGGGCGTTCTCAGTTTACAGTCACTTCTCACTCATGAGATTCGGTATTCTCCCTCTTGTTATGAGCACTGCAACATGGGAATAGGACAACCTAGAATAGTTGTGTAAAATGTTATAACCATAGATGTCCTTCTCTTCCATGTTGCAGTATTCTATCTCACCCTCCTTCCCCCTTGGTTCATGGTTAGATATGTCTTTGGTTTTCCTTTTACCTCTTATCCTTAGACTGGTGTTCTGACTGGGGCATCAGGTCTGAGGAAGGTATGTGCAGACGTCACTTTTATGGCTGACGCTCGCCTGTTCTATGTGCTACGTCACACACGTACCTTGCAGTAGTTTAAGTCTTTTGTGTACTGGCCAGATGTTCAGGTCGCCTAGGTGGGATCTCCCTCATGTTATAGGACATCTATGGTTATGGTAAGATTTTACACAACTATTCTGTCTCTCTCTATCTCTTGATCTTCCTTTCTGTTCCATCATCATCCATTTCCATTTGATTTATAACCTTTTACTTGATGAGCATTAACTGCGTAACTCTAAAATATTCCTTCATATCAGACAATCGTAAACCATCTTATTCTGTTGGGAGTAGCAGCTTATCCCATTTAACTCTTGCCCTCTTCCTAAATAAATGCCTTTAACCTTTAGGAATTATTGAACACAGTTTCTTCTCTGGTTGATAAAAATATGTATGACCTGTATACAAGACTAAGGGGAATAAAAACATTTCACTGCTTGTACAGTAAATTCTCAGTTAACTGGCACCCATGGAGACTGGTAGATGCAGAATAACTGTAGTTTCTAGTTGCTTGTGAGTTGCTATTAAAAATAGGCCTAATACTGTACCTTATATTTGTTTGGTTTGACTTGTTCTCAAGTTGGGGAGAGGGAGAATTTATTCCTATCTTCCTTTTTAAAACTCTAAAACTCTAAAAACGTAAGTTATGTTTCTGCGGGGGGGGGCAGAGTGTAGCACATGAAAATTGTACTGTATTTCTTGGGGGGAGGACAGAGTGTAGCACATGTAAGCAGTACTGGATTTCTTCGGGGGGACAGAGTGTAGGACATGAAAGCGGTACTGGATTTCTTCGGGGGACAGAGTGTAGCACATGAAAGTGGTACTGGATTTCTTCGGGGGGGGACAGAGTGTAGCACATGAAAGCGGTACTGGATTTCTGCGGGGGGGGACAGAGTGTAGCACATGAAAGCGGTACTGGATTTCTGCGGGGGGGACAGAGTGTAGCACATGAAAGCGGTATGGTATTTCTTCGATATTTTTTTGCCAGTTGCTTGAGTTCCAGTTAACTGAGAGTTTACTGTATCTTACTGTCCATATCCTTAATCAAGAGCTTCCATTTTTTTAAATTTTTGTATCTTCCATTTAGTCTGTTCCCATCTTAGCTGCCAAAACAGAATCATTTCAATCCATACTTCTAAACACTTTATTTATTTTATATTTGTTTTCTGGGATAGTCCGACTGGATATGTGTCCATTTTCAGCGGAGGCCCGGGGAGAAAACCTCCACATAGTCAAACATACAAAAGGTTACACAAGAAGTTAGAAAACAATTAGAATATATATAACAAAAGTGGTAATATACCTTATGTACATTGGTTTAGAAGTGTTCTCTAGTAGGGACTCTCAGTTCTCATGGACAGACATACAAAGGTTACACAAGAAGTTAGAAAACAATTAGAATATATAAAAACAAAGTGGTAATATATCTTACGTACATTGGTTTAGTAATGTTCCCTAGTAGGGACTCACAGTTCTCATGGACAGACACAATTACAAGTAAGATTGTAACTCACAGTTAGTCCCTAGTAGGGACTCACAGTTCTCATGGACAGACGTAATTACAAGTAAGATTGGATACATAGCATGGTGATGTAGTTAGATGTTATGATAATTACTGATTATGCTATGATAATTACTGATTAAGCTATTGTTTTATAACTTAATCCGGGTTGGTACATGAGCATAGCCAGTTCAATCTGAGATACTGTTTGAGGTATTTTTGAAGAGTCTTTTGGAGGATTGTAGGGTTATATAGTTTGGCAAGGCATTCCAGGTTTTGCCAACAAAGTTGGTGAACAGGGATTCATCTTATTGTATCATGGGTATTGCCGAACCCTTTCATATGTAGCTGCATTGATTACTACTATAGCTTCTGTTTGCAACACAAAAATGTTCATGTTCTGTAGTCCTACCTCGCCTTCATTCTTACATATGGGTTCGAAGCCGATCCTCGGCTCTGACTCAGTCGATAACAAAGCTCGAAGTCTCTCTGTTGGCTCATGGCAAGGTAGGTCTCCCATAGTGCACTAGTAAGAATCCCCAGATCTTGTTTGCTGCGTCTACGAGTTCAGAAGTGCTCTCTTTCTTGGCCATGGCGAAGTTGGATTTTTCTTCATTATTATTGTTAGTTAGTGATAGTTTTGTCATAATAGTTTAGTTTATATAGCTAGTTTTTTTGTTATTTACATATCTTAGCGCAGGTCCTTTTTGGGTCAGCACCTTTTTCTAATATTGTATTTTTTGCTAGAATAGCATTATATAATTGATAGTTGTGTGCAGTGTTTTTTACTAATTCTTATTAGCTAGTAGTTGGCGTGTTGAATTTTGCAATTTTTGCAGCAAATTCTTGATGCAGCTTCTTATCTGTTTATGGCTAGGTCCGTTTAAGTTAGAGGACCTAGTCCTCTTTTCCTGCCTTTCCCTCATGTTTGCGTTAGTAAAAACATGTCTAAGGAGTCTAAAGATCATAAACCTTCGGTTTTTAAGAAGTGTCTCAAATGCTCTCAAAAAATGTCAATAACTGATGGACATAGTAATTGTATTTACTGTCTTGGTGCCATTACATCTTCAGGAAACATGTTCCTTCTGTCACTCATTTAGTTCTCGAGTTCTCCAGGAAAGGAAGAACAAATTGATCCTGAAAGGTCTCCTTAAGCCTTCCTTTGCGGAGGATTTAGCCAGCTCTTCATCTTCACATTCTAGGTCTCCTTCCTCTAAAAAAGAGAAGGTCAAGTTGGCCAAGAGACATTCTCCCACACCGACTGTTCTATCTGGACCTCCTCATAAAATCTCAAAATTGGACAAACCTTTTACCTGTTTCGCTCAGAGCCAGTTGAGGTTATCGATATCAACACTCCAGTGTCGGCCTCAAGTTTTTCAGAGCCAACTACTGAACATTTACCTTGCAGCCGGTCTAGAGAATTTTTACCAGTCTCCCCAACTTTCAGATCTCCCATTTTGCAGAGACCTAGGTCACCTACCTTATCATCCAGATCCTCCAAAAGTCTTTCCAAAGAGGCTGTAGAGAGAGTAGTGCTTAGACTCTTGAAGTCGGCACTAGCTAATTTGTTGCTGGCTCCGACCCAATCAGTTCCAGAGCCGTCTAAGACCATACTCCCTGTTTCTGTTCCTCCTCCTCCTCCAAGCCATGTTGGTCCTTCGGAGCCAGAGCTATCGGCACCACTTGTTATGGAACCTTCGGTTCCAGCACCTCTCGTGTCTGTCTCAGAGCCAGGTTCCACTTCGACACCTTCAGCACCATCCTTGGTGTCTAGGAGCCAAAGCTCATGATTTGGGCCCGACAGGGATGCTTAGACCCGGACTTCTTTGGTTCTGAGCCTACCTCTTGGTGCGTCGGCTAGGTTGAGATCAGATCCTACATCTATCTTGGAGCCGAGGGCTACTTCCACTGAGCCGAGAGTGTCCTCATATCCAGAGAGATTTGCCTTTGAGATGATGAGGAGCATGCTATCTAGGTCTTCAGCTCCGCACAAGGGTACCGATGCTCTTCCCCCTCAAGCTCCGACCTCTGTCTCAGCACCATCTCTCTCTGTCTCTCGGCGGCAGAGACCCGCAGCCTTAGGAACCCCCATTGGGTGGTCCCCAGTCTTCCGAGACCTCCCCAGAATACCCTTCTGAGGAGCATCCTCAGAAGAGAACTTGCAACAGGAAGCATGTAGATTCCCCTGATGAGGCCATCACCTCAGACACTGACCTCGAGGAGTCAGAAGGGTCCCCTAGGTCATCCTCTGATGATATCTCCTTTGTAGATATCCTGAAACAGAAAGGCGGCTGGCCCACTGTCGCCCCTTCTGATGAGGAGTCAGTGTACCTGAAGGCTTTCGGGTCTCAACCTTCAGCCTCTTGGGTGTCTCCACCTTTCGATTAGCTCTTGGACCTAGTTGGTCAAAAGGTGTGGGAAACTCCTGATGCCATGGAACCAGTCCCCAAAAGGCCCAACAAATTTCTTTCAGTCCCCAAAGAGAAAGAGTTTTTGACTAAAGGTGTGCCTGTAGATGCCATGGTGGTGGTGGCAGCCACAAAGAAGGAACTAGTGGAGACTTCATCTGTCCAGCCACCAAACAAGGAGTCTTGAATGATGGATAGACACGGGAAGCGTATCTTCTCTTCAGCAACGTTTACACTCAAATCGCTGAATTACCTCACCCATTTTACTAGGCTTCAAAGATATCTCCTAAAGGAGCTAGGAGATACTCTTCAATGTACATTAGCTGAAGGAGTCCCTGAGAAGGTTACTGCTCAGTTGTCCACCTTAAACTCCATTGTTAACTCCTCCATGAGGCTGATATCTTATGCAGCAGATGGAGCAAGTAGGGCAGCGGGTTCAGGAGTTTCACTTAGGAGACACTCCTGGATACGTTTATGTAACTTTGTGGAGCCCTTCAAATCTTTTACCAATGCCCCCTTTGACGGTTCTTCTCTGTTTGGACCAAAGGTAAAAGATACACTCACCAGGTGCGAGCAGGAAGGGAAAACTCTCTCTGCCATGGGAGTACATTTTTCCGTCCTTCTAGACCATACCCTAAGGGTCAGAGAGGCGGAAAAATGTGGTTCAAGAAATCTCAGAGATTGTCCCCGGAAGCACAGGGTGATTCCTCCTTCAGAGGCGGAGGAGGAGGAAGTAATGGTAGATGTTGCTTTAGAGGTGCTCCTGAAGTGGGGCCTGACTGCACTTCTCTGGAGCCAGGTGACGGTTGCTTATCTTTGTATCCAGAAGGCTGGCACATCACCCAAGACAAGTGGGTACAAAGAATAATTACCAGGGGATACTCCATACCCTTCTCTTTCCCACCCCATACCACCAAGAAAATCCCAGATGTTCCACCCAATCACAGAGATCAAGCAACCATAGAAGTTCAAAAGTTGCTTCAAAAGAGTCATCCAAACCATCTCCGCAGACCAGATAGGATTCAGAACTTAGTCCAGATTCTTTTTAGTACCAGAATGAACAGGGGACTGGAGGCCCATTTTGGACCTCAGCAAATTAAATGAATCAGTGAAGAAGTCCAAGTTCCGAATGGTAACACTGCAGTCTGTACTCCCTCTGTTAGGGAAAGACAATTGGATGTGCTCCATAGACCTCCAAGATGCGTACTACCACATAAAAATGGACAGAGCATCGAGGAGTCATTTACGCTTTTGGCTGGGAGCCAGTCATTACCAATTTTGTGCTCTGCCCTTTGATCTCACCACAGCCCTCAGGGTGTTCACCAAATGCATGACGGTAGTGACAGCTCACTTGAGAAGTTTTGGACTCCAAGTGTTTTCGTACCTGGACAACTGGCTCCTGACTACCACCACCAGGCACCTACTTCTACAAGCCAGAGATTCAACCATCCAGCTCTGCACTCAGCTAGAGATTATGATAAATTGGGAAAAGTCTGCCTTGTCACCCTCTCAATATGTGACTTTTATCGGTGCAGAAATAGACACAGTTGCCATGATGGCGCATCTTCCTGCAGAGAGAATACAAAATCTGAGAAAACAGATATACAGTCTACTTCCTCAACAAAGAGTCAAAGCCAAGACAGTGCTGAAACTTTTAGGAACCATGGCCTGTACTGTAACTCTAGTTCCACTAGCCAGACTACATATGAGAATCCTTCAATGGCTACTCTTTTCTCAGTGATCTCTTCAACAACTGCTGCTGTCTCATCCTATTCTGATAATGGAATCTTACAAAAAGGACCTTCGTTTGTGGATTCAGCCCGATCAACTAATGATAGGAACACCTTTCATTCCTCGCCAACCCATAGCTACTGTGATCACGGATGCCCCCAAGATAGGGTGCGGAGGCATTATCTAGGCAGGACTGTCCAAGGCACATGGCAAGATCACGAGGCTCACTTGCATATCAGTGTCCTATAGATGAGAGCAGTGCTACTAGCATTGCAAGCACTTCACGACTTTCTTCCTCTAGGGATGATAGCAATCCAGTCCAACAATATGTCAGTGGTATGGTATATAAACAAACAAGGAGGAAGCAGATCCTACCCCCTATGTCGAGAGGCTGTTCGTGTTTGGCAGTGGGTCATATCTTCCCAACGCTTTCTAGTTGCAATGCATATCCTGGGGACAACCAGTGTGATAGCCGACAAGCTCAGCAGGACAATCTTGATGCCTCATGAGTGGTCTCTGAATCAGAAAGTCACAGAACAGATTTTCCGCAAATGGGGACAGCCTTGCTGCAATCTGTTTGTCAGTTCAATCAATGCCAAATGCAGCAGCTACTTCTCCCTTATCCCCCCAGGGGAGACACCGAGAGATGCACTTGTTCACAGTTGGCTCCCGGGACTTCTTTATGCATTCCCTCCCTTTCCGCTGATATTGAAGATGATCCAGAAAGCAAAGACCTTGGGAAGCAGAATGATTCTTATCACTCCTTACTGGCATCATCAGATTTGGTTCCTCTTTCTCAGGCCTCACCTTCTGGACGATCCATGGACTCTGGACCCAGTACCAGACCTTCTGACACACACATCAGGCACCTTCCATTCCTGCCTCCACACCCTCAACTTGACAGCATGGCTGCTCCACTTCCATCCCTAGTCAGGCTTCATGATTTCTCACCTGCAGTTACTCATATCCTCAAGTCTTCCCACAAGCCTTCTATGAGAAAATTATATGCTAGCAAATGGAAAAGATTTTCTATCTGGGCAAAAGAAAAAACGTAGATCCTTACACAGCCTCCATTCCCTTAGTGTTAGAATTCCTAACCAAACTTTTTCTTCAGGGATCAGCTGCAGCTACAATCAAACTTCAATTGGCAGCGATCTCCAATTTTCATTTGGGACAACATGAGCCTAATCGTATGGCTCACAGATTGTGTAAATCTTTCCTAAAAGGCACTACCTTGCTAAGACCTCCTTTTCAGGAACCTGTATCTCCTTGGGATCTAAATTTCATAGGTTCATAGGTAGGTAGTATGCTAGTGGCCCTAGGGCCTATACAAGCCTAGCCAAAAATGTACCCTGGCTTTCGCCACCCAAGAAAATTATTTTCCTGTGCCCATGTCAAGCAGAACCACAGAAGTGATCCCCGGGGTGAATTTCCTATTACCCATCCAATCATCAAGATTTTTCTTGAAGAGTGCTAATGAGCTCTGTTTGACATAGATAAGGTAGTCTGTTCCAGAGCATGGGAAGTCTCTGAGACAGTAATCTATCCCTCCAGCATGTCCTGTTTATTGTGGTGACAAGGTTTAGGTCCCTAGAGTGTGTAGCTCAGAGGGATTGGGATTTCTTTAAGTGGAGCATGTCCAACAGTTCTGGGTTTGACATAGCTTTGTATGTTAGGCAGAGATCGCCTCTGAGTAGGCGGTATGCGATGGAGTAAAGCTGGAGTTTTTTGAAACGGTCTGCGTAAGGCATCTGTTTGAGGCTAGTAATCCTCTTTGTGAAGTATTTTTGCAGCCTTTCCAGTTGTTGTAGATGTCTTGTGAGGTACATACCAAAAGGGGCGTTGTACTCTATAATGGGTCTAATGAGTGATGAGTAGAGGGGAACAATGACCTCTTTTTTTCTGGATGGGAAACCTTTTGTGATGAGGTGTGCCACGTAGAAGGATTTCCTGACCACTTTGGCAATGTGATTATCAAACGAGAGACTACTGTCCACCTGTGTCCCAAGGTCTCTTATCACACTTTTGGTGTTAAGTAGACTACCGCCTATGTGGTAGTTCATGGGTACAGAATTTTTACCAAAGAGGATGACAATGCACTTTTTGGCATTGAGCTTGAAACCATGTCTTTGACACCAGGCATCTGTCTCAGTGAGACCCTTTTGTAGGATGTCCACATAGTTAGGAGTTTCAATTATGGCTTCCCAGTCATCTGCGAATTTAGTTAGCCAAAGACCTTCTGTGTTAGCCTGTACTTCAGAGAAGTAGATACCAAACAGGAGAGGACCCAGGACTGAACCCTGTGGTACTCCACTTGTCACTGGTCTGAAGTCTGATTTGGAGTCTGCTACTTTCACAGTGTGGGTTCTTTCAGTAAGCCAGCTAGCAACCCATCTTGTGACATAGGGATTTATACCTAGTTTAGTGAGTTTATCTATAATTCCAAATTGTGGGGGATGGTGTCGAATGCCTTGGCGAGATCTAGATAGGCCTTGTGAACCACGTTACCCTCATCTATGGCTTTGGTGACTACTTCAAAGAAGTCTATCAGGTTTAGGAGACATGATCTGCCTTTTACAAACCCAAACTGTGTGGGGTCCAGGGTTTGGAGATCTTCAATGTCTTTGTTTATGAGTTCCATGATGATACATTCTATGGCCTTGCAGACGAAGCTCATCAGGCTAATGGGGCGGTAGTTCCCGGGGTCTGTTGTGGCCCCCCCTTTGTGGAGTGGGATAACTGTCGTGGTGTGCCATTCAGTGGACACAAAGCCTGTAGTGAGGCTATGATTGAACATGGTACTTAGGTGGGGTGCTAGTTCATTCTGTAGTTCATGTAGAAGGCAGCCTGGGATGTTGTCAGGTCCCATGGATGCTGTGTTCTTGGCTTTGGAGAGTGAAGTTTTTACCTGCGCAGCCATGATTACAGGAACTTTGCATTCTTCCGGTATAAAGATGGGCCCTTTAGGGGATGAGAGGGGGGTAAAGTTAGCACTGAACCTATCTGCCAGGATGTTGGCAATATCAGTTGGTTCTGTATATTTAGTGTCATTATGCTGTAACTCAGAGCAGATCTGAGTGTTTCCATTGAGATTTTTGACATAGCTATAGAATGCTTTGTGGTTGTCTTTAGAATCAGTGGCAATTTTGTTTTCATAATTAGCTTTGGAGGATTTTATGAGGGATCTCAGATTCTTACTGAGGCTGATAAGGGAGTTCCTCCAATCGTAAGATTTTACTCTTTTTTGCAACAGTTTCTTTCTTCTGTTGTAGAGTTTGTTTATGGTAGAAGACCACCAGATTGGCTTCCTTTTTTTGGAGGATAGCATCTTGGTTCTGTTAGGGATAGCACGATCCATGCACTTGTGTAAGTGCTTATAAAGTGCATTTGTGTATGATTCAGCAGTCGTACCTTTATTGTCCATCTGCATGGGTGTCATGAAGTTTGCCACTTCTGTCTTAAGAAGTGTGAAGTTGGCTTTGGAGAATTTTTTTACGGCTGTTTTCCTAATGGGGGGGTGGGAGAGGGATGTGGATGTCTAGGGTGATTAGCTTGTGGTCAGATCTGACCAACGAGGAGCTGACCTCTGGTGTGGAACACTGGTCACCCATGTTGGTGATGACCAGGTCTAGGATATTGCTGCCTCTGGTGGGGGTGTGGATAAGTTGATCCAAACTTACTTCCCCACCTTTTGAACCCGCACATACTTGTGAATTGAAGTTCCTTTCATGGAAGACCATTTTTCTAGTAGCTGTTACATCCGCCAGAAGAGTGTCAGCGTTACAAGCACTGTCAATCAAACCTATTTACTTGATCTTTCATAGAGACAGTTTCCCTTCATACAAATCCGTCCATCTCCAAGGTTTGCTCTCAGTCTAATTTGAATCAAACTATCAAACTGCCAATCTTTTTTCCTAATCATTCAAACAGTGCAGAATACAAGTATGATGACCATGCCCTGGCCCAGCAATCAAGGAGCCTCAATCCTCACCACTAACACCAGGGAGGTCATCTCCTAGAAGAGGAAAGGATAACTAATACACACAGTAAAGTACAATTTCCCTTAAGTGCACACAGAGATCACAGTCAGTCTGGGGCTGGTTGCTCCCTTGCTCACCAGGTCACCAATAAGACTCCCCACTAGCGCAGCTTTAGGGTCCAGGTCTCAGCCTAGCTGGGCAAGCTAAAACCTCCAGTACCCTCCCTGTCCAACCAGTGCTTTGTGTCCCTGCCCAAGTAGCTGACAACACACACACACTTTGAGATAAGTATTTATACAACTTCACAGACACTCCTGGGAAAGGCTGACACAGATTCTCCAGCTGTGCCCCTTTACCCAGACTATACGGTAGTAATTACTGCCACCACCCAACTAATAATATCAGTTACTAAAAGGCCCATAAAAGGGTGTCCAATTATTACTGTGCAATATTATAATCCAATGGTAGTATGACTATCAGTCTAGGCTTACTTTAGAGTGGACTATTATAATAACTTCTATAAATATGCAATGTACTCTAGAGCTTATCTCTACACAAATCAGCCACAGGTAGAAGGTTTTAAAAATATTTAATAATAAGTAATTAAAACACAAGACAAAACTACTACACCACAGAGATATCTAAGAGTTCAGAGATCACACAGAAACTTAAAATAATACAGTAGGACAGGTCTGATTTCAAAGAAAAATACCTAATTAATCTTTATACTAGCTTTAACTATTCCTACAAGAAATCACAGTGCTAAAACTTACATGTGAGCATAAGGCAGAGTGCTGATAAGTTGGATATCCAAAGTCAAAATGCTTTCAGTCTCTTGTGAGAAATAGTATTTAAACATTACTAACAAACATGTTTGCTGGGTCCCTCCCCAAATTACATCATTTTTGACATTTAGGTTTTCCCAGGCAGACAAACTGCATTATTTAGCAACCTAACACCTGCACAGAAACTTACAACAATAGAAGACATTTCACATGTATATTCTAACAGAAACTAGAGCAATAAAAGCATCTTCCACATCTAAATTCTGGTCATAAACTTTAGCCTTAAAGCAATGGGCATGAAACCTTCATCCAGACACACTGGAACCGACTTGTAAAATATTAAAGTGATTCATAAGATCTTTTCAACTTGACACATTTGAAATACTTTGCCATCTGCTGTAAGGAAAACCAAGCTATGTTGCAACAATCTTGAAGTTCACATTTTTACAGTGTTTTCTTACATTTAAAAACACAAGCCTGTATTTTACATTTATGTATACAGTTGATAGAATTATGTATCAAATTCTATTTGACTAGGCTGGCAGCCTTCGCCCATCTCTCCCCAATCGTCACAATAAGTTTCATCAACTTGATGTTCACAAAGTTCTATCTACATAGAACCAAGGAGCTTAGAAGATCAGATCAATTGTTCGTATCTTTTTCTGAGACAAGAAAAGGTATGCCAGTCTCTAAGATAACATTATCAATTTGGATTTTGTTTATTTACTCTTCCAATGGCAAGGTACTCCAGTTTAAAATTAAGGCTCATTCTGCCAGATCCGTATCCACATCTGCTGCTTTTCAAGCCAGAGTCCCAATTGACAGTATATATGCAGCAGCAACTTGGGCTACCCCTCATACCTTTATTACTCATTACAAGTTGGATTTGGCCTCAAGGGGTAGAGCCTCCTTTGGTTCCATGGTTCTTAGGAATATATTCCCATGAGCCACCCGAGAAAAAGGCGCTAGGAATGCTGTCCCATATGCAAGAATGAAGGCGAGATAGGACTACAGAACATAAAGAAGTTATGTACTCACCATAGTGTTCCATGTTTGTAGTCCATCTCGCCCTTCATTCTTATGAACCCACCCACCAACCTCCGTCCATGTAACCTTGGAGGATCTGAAGCCAAGATAATATTTATCTTCTGTAGGGTGGAGACCTTTCATCTTTGTTGTTCCTTGTGGAAATACCTTTTATCACTTTTTTAGACAGCAGCAAACAAGATTCTTACTAGTGCACTATGGGATACCTACCTTGCCACGAGCCAACTGAGAGACTTGTAATCGTCCGGGTCAGAGCTGAGGTTTGGTTCCGAACCCGTATATAAAAATGAAGGGCGAGATGGACTACAAACATGGAACATTATGGTGAGTGCATAACTTCTTTTTTTTGGGGGGGGGTTTATCAAATACAAAGTAGTATTATCTGCAAATAATATGGATATTACTACACTAGTTGTATCACTGAATTTCTGAACCTCTCCCCATTTTCTTGCCACTATCTCTAACTATAAAAAAATGACAGAAGGAGAAAAGGACATCCTTGCTTTGTTCTACTGTTCAGACCGAGTTTGTCAAAGTGGAACACTCCTGCCCTCTAACTGTAAAATAATGACAGAAGGAGAAAAGGACATGCTTGCTTTGTTCTACTGTTCAGAGTTTGTCAAAGTGGAACAGTCCTGCCCTCTAACTATAAAAAAATGACAAAAGGAGAAAAGGACATGCTTGCTTTGTTCTACTGTTCAGAGTTTGTCAAAGTGGAACAGTCCTGCCCTCTAACTACAAAAAAAATAACAGAAGGAGAAAAGCACATGCTTGCTTTGTTCTACTGTTCAGAGTTTGTCAAAGTGGAACAGTCCTGCCTTTATTCCTGCCTTTCATACTTCATTTGTCCTCATTATTAAACCTGTTTATTCCATCAGGGAAATACGTGCTCCCATCGCTTTATTCCATACCTCTCAACCTGGAAACATCAAAAATCTGGACAAGGCCCATGAAAAATAGGTACAAATCTGTACACTGATTAACATTGAATTTGCATACATAATTACGTAGCCCCACCCACTCCAATGGAATTGTGGGGTATCAACTTTCAAATGCAAACTGAAGAACAGACAACCAAAATATGGCACCACTGACCCCCTGCAGCCATTCCAATGTCCCATTACCTGGCGATTTCACCACATTTACCATAAACACTAATGTGTGCATACTGCGTTACTTATACAATGATTATTTGGATTTTATTCTTGAATTTTGTAGCACAATGCACAAACACTAACAGATATCTGCTAAACAAAGCAATACTGTCTCACAATGAAAATAGAATTGGCATTAAAACTTCACATTCATTGAAACCCACGCCACATACAAAGAAAATGCATCTGGCCGGTGGTGGATAAAGATTACCTTTGGGCTGTTTTCAAATCATAGGCCCCTTGCACACAAAACAAGAAACATACATGTGTTCTTTGATACACCTTCCTGACTTTATTAAATTATATTCCTTGTATAATACAGCACACTTAAGACTTAGAGTGCATTTTAAATTATTTTTCCAGTATGCAATGAAACAAAATGCATGAACCAATAATGACAAAACTGCCCAATTCAGAACATTTCCATCATAAAAGTTTACTTACACACACACACACACACACCCTGGCTGTCACAAATGAAAAGCAATAGAACCCACAGCCTTCTGCATCAAAAGCAAGCATTCAACCTGTTGTGCTACTAACAACACAAAGTCACAAACCAATTTGGCATAAGCAGTACTGCTTAGACCAAATAAATGAAAAGCATATGCAAATAGTTCTAACACAAAATATAAGTGCCTACTGTAAAGTAAGAAACACACACACACATCCTGGCTGTAATAAATGAAAAGCGTAGGCAAATAGCTCCAACACAAAACATATGTGCTTGGCACTGCTGGCTGTAAAGTATGAAAAGCTGACCAGTAACTGTCTGCAGAATCTGACAAGGGAAATGCAATACAGTTCTAACACACAAAATATAAGTGCAAAGAAGCTGGCTGTAATAAATACACAGAGCAAATAGCTGGCTGTAAAATATGAAAATCTGGGTATTCTGACTGCTGTTAAGGAGCTCAGCTGAGCAATTGTCAGAGAATCTGACAGACAGCTAAAATATAAAAGAAATGCAAGCTGGCTGGCTGTAACAAATGCAGCCCATAAATGATGACTGCTGTTAAGCTGACCGGAGAAGAGTAATTTTCTCATGTGATCTCCAAAGCTTGAATATATCATGCTGAAAAAAGATTTACATAAAATAAATGATTCAGATTATTATCTGACAGGAGTCCACATTACAGGGACATGCCCAGAAGAATAGAGTATGTGCTTTATTTGAAACCAGAATGTGTGCTCTATGAATCCCTCCAAACAACAAATCAAACTTCAACACAAATCTCTTCAACATTTTCTTATGCCTGATGCATTGACATCTACTATTAATGTTTTATCTTTACATTTATATAATACAGCGCAACAATTCCAGTTAACACTATGAGATTCTCATAAATTCTTATAATTTTGCTAATAAATCTGATGTAAATTATGTCAAATTATTGAAGGGAGCATAAACAGATCCCTCTGTAAAGCAAAGACCCATCTTTATTTAGGCAAGCATTCACTTCTTTATATACTAGTAACACTTGGAAAGGGTTATTGTGAAAGAATAAAGCAACTCGTCTGGATTTACTAAATACTGAGTTAATATAAGCAGTGCAAACTTTTTTACAGGGCAGTATATTGGCATTATAATGAGAAAATGCACTTCAGTATTTTAATACACACATTTTCACGATGCATTAGTTTAAATAAAGGATTTATTTTACTCAGGCAGTTAACTAGACATTCTCCAAATCATTGAAGATCTAACACATAATACTGCCCTCTAAATTCAGCAAACATCATATTTTCCTATAAATGCATCACTCTAACACATTATATGTTCCTCTAAATGCATCACTCTAACACATTATATGTTCCGCTAAACGCATCCCTCTAACACATCATACATTTCTCTAAATGCAGCACTGTAACATAACATACTTTCCTCTAAAGGCGGCACTCTAACACATCATACATTTCTCTAAATGCAGCACTGTAACACAACATACTTTCCTCTAAATTCATCACTATCTACTTGACCAAGTTATAGCTAACCATAAGCAAGTCAACATATCAGATATCAACCTTTACGACCACTGTCTCTTTACTGTCAAAATTCACAACCAAGCAAAATACTCAAGCCTGAGCAAAACACACACACACACACACACACACACACACACAAGCCAGTCAGTTTCCTTACCATATCTGCCGAAAGATCCGTCCCAAGCAAGTTCTTTCATTCTGCGGCCACTCGCTCGCACTTGAGAAACAGTCCCAAACAAGCTCTTCAGGCTGTTGCAGGCCCGCGGCTAGTCCCAAACTGTTCCCGCTCGCATTTGAAACAGCCAGCCAGCCAGCCAGAAATGCGTGAGCTCCTATAGCTCAATTCTGACAGGCTGGTTGAGGGTGCTGATGTCATCGTGCAGGCTGGAATCCCCGAGGGAGCTGACATCATCGCATACGTGATGACGTCAGCTCCACAAGCCATGAAAATTAAAAAACAAACAGAAAAAAAATGAAAATGAAGGGGTGCCACTCGGGAATCGTGGCACCCCTTCATTTGAACCCCAAAACTCGGTAAAAAACGAGCAATTCAGCAAGGTTGAGAGGTATGCTTTATTCATAAAATCCCAACTGACTATCAAATGTTTTCTATGGAACCACATTTCTCAACAAGAGAAGTTTTTTCTTACACTCCAGTTCCCTTTAGAGCATTGCTCAGTTAGTGTTCTCAAATATTTGCCTCCCTTCCACAAAACCACACTGATCCATAGCTATCAGTTCTGGTAACACATTTGTCACACTCTTAGCTAATATACTTGTATTCACTTTACATTCTTATTTTTTAAAATTGAAATGTGTCTGTGAAACCCGATCCAAATGGTCTTTACCCTGTTTTGGTAATACTGCCACCACTGCTTTCATCCAAAATGTTGGCTTTCCCCCTTTTTTAAAATATCATTGAACAAAGCTCCCCCAGATCTTTGTGAGTCTCTTCCCTCTTAACCTCCAAATATTCACAGGAATACTGTTTGTTCCTAGAGATTATTATGTAGATTGTACATCTCTATGTTTATTTCATCTCTTTTTCTATTCACTGCTAATTGTTAAGCCTCATCTGTGTCTAACTTTGGCATAACTATGCCTTCCATAAATATTTTCATTGGTTTCTTTTCTTTCTTACCCATGATATTGTCATAAAAGTTTTTTGCTCTCCAGAGTTATAAAAAAAAGGCTCATCAGTAGTCTTACTAAAGTCATTCATATTATCCAAAAGCACCCATATATTTTTCTTTTAGCACCTTAGTTGTTTTTTTTCTTGTTCTGTGAAATTTCTTTTACAAAACTTTCTTTGTCAAATCCTCTTAAGTAATTCCTAGTACTTCTTTCTTTTTATTTCTACCATGCTTCTAAAGTCATTATCTCACTATCTTTTCTGAAGTAATTTTTATCTTCCTTATTAACTTGCAAAGCATAGCCTCTAACCATTCCTTAAATTCATCTCTTTTTAACAAATGAGAATGTCAGTGAATCATTTAATGTTACACTGTTTTTGTTGCATGATGTGATGATTACTGACTGGCCTGAATACAAGAGACGTTAATCCCCTCCTCTTGGCCCAGCAGACATCCTTCACCTTGACATCAGGACTGTGTATTAACATCATTGACCACTCTGACATGTTTTCATTTTTTTTCTTGCCTTTGTAGCCTGATTGTACTTTGCATCATCATCAGTTGGTCAGAAGCCAGTATTTTGAACAGCAGAGTGAAGTACGCCAGTGAGGAGCGATTTTGAGTTTCTGTTAGATGTCATTTGCTAGGTTGAATGCTTGCCTAGAGTGTGGAAAACAAATCCCTCACTGGGACTTCTACAGCCTTTTTTCCTGGACCTAGAGCATGATGTGTCCAACTGTCCTCGTTTTTATTCCAGAACAATAAGACATAGAGCTGAGTCCTTGAAAAAGAGATGCTCAGGCCCAAATCAACATTCCTCTGCATGGCGTCACAGAACTAGACACCAGGGAGAAAAAAATAAAAATATATCACTTAAAGCTCTTCTTAGTACCAAGAAAAGAAGGAACCGTGACACTTATCTTGGATTTGTCACGGTCTAAATACAATTGCACTAATCCCCAAGCCCAGAATGCTCACTCTGCAGAAGCTCCTGCCAGTGATTCCCCTTAGGCCTATATGGTCACCTTGGATGTAAAAGATGCTTGCCTTCACATTTCCATAGCAAAGCTGCACAGGAGGCACCTCCATTTCAGAGTAGATGGGAAGAAACTCAATTCTGTGCACTGCCCTTTGGCTTATCTACTGCCCCCTAGGTATTCCCAACATGCCTAGCTCCAGTAGTGGCACATTGCAAGACAAAAGGCATGCAGATTTTCCCCTAGCTAGATGATTGTCTTAGCTAGGCATCATCCATGAAAGAGCTACAACTGACCCTCAGTTTGATCTTGTTCATCCTCAAAAATCTGAGCTTCTCCTGAAACTAAAAAAAGTCAAATATAACACCCTCTCAAAAACTGGTATTCTTAGGGACCCTGGTAAACACACAGAAACAAGTGGCCTTTCTGCCCCCCAATAAAATTTTTTTTTCTATCCTATCCGCATACTCAGAAGCCTCCACCAGGAGGGATCAGTGACAGCCAAAGAGATTTTCAGGGCTCTGGGCTTTATGGTATCTTACATCCTAATGATCCCCCTTGCCATGTTATACATGAGGAAAATACAATACTGCCTAAAGAAGGTGTTGTGTCGGTACAGCTACACAACTGTCTTTCAAAATAAATCTGCTCCCATAAGTTAAAAAACAAAAGCTGGCTTGATAAATAAAGGCCTGCCTAGAAAAGAAGGGTGTTCCCTTCCAGTACCACTTAGGCAACCAGTTTATGAGCACGGACTCATCAGACCTAGCCTAGGATACTCCATTTGGTCGGTCTTCAAGTACAAAGACAGTGGGACATAGCACTACTCTGAAAGTGCATCAATCTAAAGGAGTTGATGGCAATTTACAAAGGCATGATGACATTCAAGTACTTATGAAAACCAGTGATAACTGTTGATAAGAACAGACAACACCACAATTATGTGGTACCTAAACAATTAGGAAAGTACCCACAAATAATAGGTTTTCACCTGATAGCACAATACGTACCAGGGAGAACAGCAACCTGGCAGATTACCTGAGTAGGTCTGCTTTACACCCTCGTGAATGGATGCTAAAACACTCAGTTTTCATCATCACAAGTCAATGGGGGTGTGCCAGATGCAGACCTTTTGCCTCAAAACAGGCAAGTACTAAAATATTGGCCAAAGTCAATCAGAAATGTAAGACTGATGCCTTTTCCTTCCCAGAGCTGGATCTATTTCTATACTCATTCCCTCCCATAACCTTTCACCCCCAGGTTACTAATCAAGATCAGGGATTAAGGGCCAGGGTGATCCTGATAGCACCTTTTTGTAAGGGCCAGGGTGATCCTGATAGCACCTTTTTGTAAGGGCCAGGGTGATCCTGATAGCACCTTTTTGTAAGGGCCAGGGTGATCTTGATAGCACTTTTTTGGTCAGGGCAGCACTGGTTTCCCCTATTGCAGAACACAAGCACATGAGAACCATGGTTGCTTCCACAGGAGGTAGTCCCTTTGAGCAGAACAAGGGAAATGCTATACACCCAAGCCTGGTGACGACCCTGAATCTTACTTCCTGGATGATGTGATCCTTCTCTCTCAGGGTCAGTTATTCAACAAGAATGTCATATCTATTGTAAAAGAAGCTAGAAAGCCCAGCACTAGAAAATCTTACATTTCAACATGGAAAATACTTGCTATTTGGTGCCAAAGCAAGGATCACTAACCTTCACTGGCAAGTCTGCTTTGGTTCTCTCCTACCAAGCAGAACTTTTCTCCAAAGGACACTCTTGTTCATCCATCAAAATCCACACCTGTGCCATCTCTGCCTGCCTGCCATGCAACCTCTTCTGGTTTCTCATCTGGTCAGGAAGGAGTTTCTTAAAGGTCATCTAGGAAATTCCCTGATGTTCATCGTGTTATACTGCTGCAGTCATCACACTTGGGTTATCCTGCCATCAAGCGGTCCCGCAGTCGGCCGAATCCCAAAGTCTTGGTCCGGCGTCGGTTGTCGTCACTTCTTCCCTGACGTCAGTGCGACAGGGGGATAAAAGAGGCAGCCGATGCCATTTTCTTCAGTCTTTCTTGCCGCGCGGTGCCCGAAGCAGAAGCAGTTCGCAAGTGCCAGTTGGCTAGCTCCTGAGATTTTCGAATCGAATTAAAGCCCAAAGTCTTCTCTAAAGCTAAGTACCCCATTGGGGAAACTTTTCTTGCCTCAGACCGATGTCAGACAAAGTTAATAATTACATTTCTTGTGGGAAGCAAATACCTCATAAGGATTTTCATTCTTATTGTATTCCTTGCCTAGGCCCAGACCACGATGTCTCTGGTTGTCGGTTTTGTGCTAGGTTCAACAAACGTACAATCAAGCATCGGGCAGATTTCACCCGACATTATTTTGGCAGAAAATTTAACTATAGCATGTCGTCGGAGCAACCGACATCAGCAATGATTAAAAAACGCAAGGATAGGGACAGGCAACCAAGGCCAAGACCAGATACCGAGGCCTCAGCAAGGCCTGCCGCCGGTTCTCCGGTTTTCAGCGAGGCGCCTACGCAGCCCCTGACTACCGCTGATTTAGAAATTCTGATGGCCTCCCAGACTGAATCAGCTGGGCCTCAAGAGCCGGTTCCCTCTCACCCCTCGGACGCCAACCCTGACGGTGATCCGGAGATTTTGGACAGGCCTTCAGTTTCTGAAGGTGTCTTCAAACTGACAAACTATCTCTATTAAGTCTTATGCTAAACTTAAAGCCCCCTTAAAAGTTAGGAAAACGGGTCCACAGACCCCCCACCAGGCCCCTATGCCTAAAAAACAGATGCTTAAGATGGCTGAGGATTTAATTACCCTTATCAGAGGTTTCCAACCCCCTCCTGACAAAAGGCCTAGACTGGAGGAAGATTATCCTTCCTCTGACCAAGCATCCATTTCCTCAGCTAACTCTGAGGACCAGGATTATTCCTTCCCTCCTTATGAAGACTCAGATGCTGAAGAGTCCATTCCCTCTGTCTCCCCCCCTGAAGACTACTCTTTTGGGGAAACTCTACACACCATGAGGGAACACTTCCACTGGGAAGGCCAAGATTACTCTGACTCTAAGAAAAGACTCCGTGAGTTTCTTCTTCTTCCACAGCATAGCCCCTTGCAATTCCTCCAGTTTTAGACATTTTGGATGATGTTTACACCGAATCTAGTCTAAACCCAGATTCCTTACCTCCTGCACCAGATAAACCAGACAGATACTACCGAGTTCCTGATTCTCATAAGTTTCTATATAAAAGCCCTGTTGCAGACCCCCAAACCATTTCCCAGGGTCCCAAAGGGGTTAAGGCCTCTACTGCTAAGAATTCACTACCTTCTGAAAGAGATTCCAGAGCATTAGAAAGATGGGGGAAGAAAGTGTATACATCTGCCACTTTGGCCATGAGGGCCTTAAACTGCCAATTCCACATGCTAAAATATCAGCAGTACTTGATTACACAGTTAAAGCAGAAAATGATCCCTCAGACAGATCAACCTGATTTCAAAGAGATGCAGGATTTGCTGCATGCAGCAGAACAGGTGGGAAAGCATACCTTACAGTGTGGCTTTGATTCATTGGAAGCCTCATGTAGAGCAGCTGTCACAGGATCTGTAATATGTAGACATGCTTGGCTAAAAGAGCAAGCCTTACCAGAACATGTCAAAGCAAAGTTATTGGATGCTCCATTGCAGAAAGATGTGTTATTTGGTGTCAAAGCAGAGGAAGTTTTAAAGAAAATGGAAGAAAAGGCAAAATCTATGCAGACAGTTAAAGATTTTTTACAGGTACAACCTCCTCGTTTCAGCAGAAACTGGCCATCAAAAAACTGGTCCTTTCCTGCATCAGACAGACCCCAAAGGGGTAGGTACCGACACCCAAGGGGCAGAGGCCAGCCACAAGGTTCTTTCAGGCCTAGTCAATGGCATACAACAACTCAAAGAGGTGGAGACAATAGATCTCAGCCCTTCAGGAAACAAACACAATGACTTCCCTCTTCGCCTGCCAAGCAAAATTGCCCTGGCAGCATCTTTGTGAGGAAAACTAGCTCTATTTCCACAAAATTGGCGCATCATAACAAAGGACAAATGGGTTCTGGATATCATTACCCGAGGATACAGATTTCATTTTCACACTTTACCACGGATGAGAGGCATGCCAAATCTGCCTCCAAACCAATGGGCAGAAGCACAAACGCAAATTTCAGCTCTCATGGATATGAAAGCAATTCAAAAGGTACCTACAAAGGAGCAAGGTCAAGGTTTTTACTCAAGACTATTTCTAGTACCAAGAAAGGACAAAGCCTGGAGTCCCATTTTAGACCTCTCAATTCTAAACACATACCTGGAGGTACCTAAATTCAAAATGCTCACACTACAGCAGCTTCTTCCCATGCTGGGCAAGGAGTCTTGGCTGCTAACTTTGGACCTCAAAGAGGCATACCTGCATGTCCCTATCAGACAAGATTGCAGAAGATACCTCATGTTTTTGGCAGGTACAATGCATTATCAATTCTCTGCATTGCCCCTTGGCTTATCTACTGCACTCAGAGTATTTATGAAATGCCTGGCATCAGTAATTGCATACTGCAGACAACAAGGAGTACAAATTTATCCATATCTGGATGACTGCCTGATCCAAGCGGACAGCAAGGCCATTCTATTACAGCATCTGGCATTTGTAACGAAGCTGCTAAGTTGCCTATGGTACACAGTAAACAAAAAGAAGTCAAAGCTAATACCCTCACAAGACATAATATTCCTGGGTGCCAGCTTAAATACAACGGCCCAGATGGCTTATCACACGCCAGACAAACAAAAACAACTGACTCAATACTTCAAAAAGATGGCAATTTTTACCCAGCTCACTGCAAGGAAAATCCTGCATTCAACTAATTCCACATGCAAAGCTGCATATGAGGAAATTACAATAGTACCTGAAAAGTGTATGGACTCAACACAGGCACAGCCTTGAAACAAGTATACCTCTCATTCCCTGCCTTCAAAAAGAGTTCCTATGGTGGGCTCAAGCATGTCATATAAACAAGGGTCTTCCTTTTGTCTTACCTCCAGCAAACCAAACTATGACAACAGATTCTTCAGACTACGCCTGGGGAGCACACATGACAGGACAGTGTATACAGGGCAAATGGTCTGCAAAACAAATGCATCTACACATCAACCAAAAGGAGATGCTAGCTGTGCAAAATGCACGGACAGCCTTCAAGGACCTCTTGCATCCAGGACAACAACTAATAAGGACAGACAACACCGCAGTTATGTGGTACATAAACAGGTAGGAACACACTCCTACCCTTTATGCAGACAGGCAATGACCTTGTGGAACACAGCATTGACTTACCAAGTACAACTGCAAGCACAATTCCTGCCAGGAAAGGAAAACATATTGGCAGACGAATTAAGCAGAAATTTGGCAGATCCTCACGAGTGGAGACTACACCCACAAGTATTTTCAATGATAACTCAAAGGTGGGGATGCCCAGACATAGATCTGTTTGCCTCCCCCAACAATTGCCAACTACAGAAATTTTGCACAAGGACTTATCATTCCCTAGCCTGGAAAGTGGACGCCCTATCATTCAGTTGGACAGCATTGACAGTCTATGCCTTCCCACCACTACCTCTCTTGACCAAGGTATTATTGAAAGTCAGATCAGAGAGACCACAAATGATCCTCATTGCTCCAGACTGGCCACGTCAGCACTGGTACCCATTACTAAGGACCTTGACTCACAGCCCTCCATGGAGCTTACCTCAATTCCCACTTCTGTTGACTCAGCAAAACTCTCAGATCCTTCACAGTCAGCTCAGGACTTTAAATTTAGCTGCATGGAGAATACCTTCAACTATCAATCAACACTTCTCTCAAAGGACGTCCTGAATGTCATTTTAGAGGCCAGGAGGCCCAGGACCAGAAAAACTTACTCAGACAAATGGAAAAGATTTTGTGCATGGAACCAGGCTAAAGGCCAAAATCCTTGGATACCAAACATTCCTCAAATACTGCAATACTTAACTGAGATGCTACACAAAGGCCTTTCTTTCTCATCCATTAAGATCCATGCTTCAGCCATTTCAGCTCAATATAATACGGATCCTCCCATATTCTCACACCCTTTACTAAGGCAGTTTCTCAGAGGGGCTAAGAATATAAGACCCCCCAGAACACCCCCAACGCCAGCTTGGGACCTCAACTTCGTTTTAGAAAAATTAACACTGCCTCCTTTCGAATCAGCCTTCTCAGCAGAACTACAATACTTGTCCATGAAAACAGCTCTGTTGCTGGCTATCACCTCAGCACGCAGAGTCTCAGAACTACAGGCACTTATGGCAGTGGAACCTTTCATCATTTTCCATCAGGACAGAGTCTCTTTACGAACTAACCCTACCTTTCTGCCAAAGGTAGTATCCAGTGTGGCTTTGAATCAGACCATTCATTTATTTATATTTATTTTATTTTATTTTATTTTACATTTGTTAACCGGGCTAGTCTGGCTGGATACATGTCCATTTTCAGCAGAGGCCCGAGGAGAAAAGCTCCACTATCAGACTAAGACAATACATGAGGAATACTTTACTAAATAAATCAATTTTTTTAAAAAAAAACAAAAAACAAAAATGTACAAAGACAAAATACAGTTTGCCTGGACTAATTTAAGTAGGTAACAAACAGAGTTCACATTATGTGGCTGAGGAGTTAAGCTCAGGCACAAAAATATAAAGTTGAGTTAAGGATATCTGTAGTAAAGCTAAATAATTTAATCATCGGTCAGAAGGCTAGAAGACAGATTCGGTAGTTAGCAGAGGGAAAGAAACTGATGGTTACAAGTGTTAAAAAGCAAGTTAGAAGGTAAACAGGTAGATAGGTAGTAAAGCTATGGGAAAAAGGGAGAAAAGATAGATAGAAATTGTGGATAGAATATGGTTACGAGGGTAAAAGTATTTTAACATAGTTAAATGTTAAGAAAGTCAAGTTGAAAAGGAGAGTGAGGAAGCAGGATAGAGATGAAATGCTATGGTAGTAGGATAAAGATGGTCTAGGTATGGCTGGAAAGTAAATAGAGAGAGGATGGCTATACGGTGAAGTAGGCAATAAGATTGGAGAAAAGAGTGAAGGTCCAGTGAAGGGGGCTGAGGATGTTAGTCTAGGTAAGAAAGGGAGTGGAAAGAATTATGGATAGAATATGGTTACGAGGGTAAAAGTATTTTAACATAGTTAAATGTTAAGAAAGTCAAGTTGAAAAGGAGAGTGAGGAAGCAGGATAGAGATGAAATGCTATGGTAGTAGGATAAAGATGGTCTAGGTATGGCTGGAAAGTAAATAGAGAGAGGATGGCTATACGTGAAGTAGGCAATAAGATTGGAGAAAAGAGTGAAGGTCCAGTGAAGGGGCTGAGGATGTTAGTCTAGGTAAGAAAGGGAGTGGAAAGAATTGCAAGTAGCAGACTGTTTAGAGTAATGAACAGTACTATGCTCAGTCAGGATTGGAGCAGGGGCATAGCCAGTGAATTAGTAGGTGGTTTTTATCTGTTTTTTGAAAAGGTGACATGATGTTAGGGAGGTCAGTTCAATGGGAAGTTTATTCCAGTAAGAACCGATAGTGTTTGCAAATAGGGAATCACCTGATTTGTTATGAGATTTCAAGGTAGTAACTAGTAGCTTGTTGGCTGATCTGAGTGTCTTGAGATTTTTATAAGGTGTGATGAGTTTATTTAGTATGGGTATATTGTAGGTGTAATGAAGAATTTTGAAAGTGATGATTAGTTGTTGTAGGAGTATAAGGTTCGGGAGTTCAAGCCAGTTGAGTTTCTTTAAGTTAAGACAGTGGTGAGTTTGGAAAGGTGAGCCAGTGGCAAATCTGGCTATACTGTGGTAGGCAGTATTCAGTTTCTGAAGATTGCCTTTAGATAAGTTGACAAAGGAGGGGAGGCGTAAGTTAGTGTAGAGATAAGGTGAGTTTGGGCAAGGGCTACTCGGGAGGTTGAAGTGAGATAGGGCTTTAGCCTGTATAGGGCACCAATCTTTTTGACAGTTTTGATAGTTAAATCAATGTGACAGTCAAAATTTAGCTGGTTATCTATGGTGACGCCTAGGAGTTTAGTGCAGTTGTCAGGTTTGATGATAGTGCCATTACAGGATGTTATAGAAAAAGAGATAGGGGTGGATTTAGAGGTAGGGGTAAAGAGTAGTAGTTTGGTTTTTTTGGGATTAAGGAGGAGACAGATGTGTTGAAACCAATTTTCTGCTGCAGTAAAGACTACTTGGGTAGTGGAGTGGAGTTCTGCTGGGGTAGAGGCAGAGCAGATGAGAGTGGAATCATCTGCATATTGTATGCATGTGGATGTTGGTAGGAATTGGGCAAATTATTGATGAAAATGGAGAAAAGTAGGGGCCTAGGATAGATCCTTGTGGGACACCAATAGTAACAGGGAGTTGAGTGGATAGATGGCTGTCCCGCAGGACAGCTTGTTTTCTATTAGTCAAATACGAGTTGAACCACTGTAATGCTTGAGAATCCAGTGATAGAGATTTTAAGGTATCAAGGAGAAGTTGATGGTTGACCATATCAAATGCTTTTGAGAGGTCCAGAAATAGTGCAGATGAGAATAGGTTTCTATTTCGATTTTTATTTATGGTGTCAGAGAAGGAGAGAAGGGCAGTAGTAGTGCTGTGGTAGGGTCTAAAACCATGTTGAGAGTCTACAAGCAGGTTGTTATTTAAGAGATAGTTTAGAAGTTGATGGTGAATACAGCGTTCCATTATTTTGGATAGAGGATAGAAGGGCAATAGGTCTAAAATTGGATAGTTCATTAGAGTTTCCACCTTTATGGAGTGGAATAATGTGGGAGATTTTCCAGCAGGATGGGATTTTGGATTCTGTTATGGTTCTGTTTATTAAGATGGATACTGGGTAGGCTATTTCTTTTGCAGCTAATTGAAGGTATTCAGCTGGAAGTTTGTCAAGCGAGGGGGTGCAGGGTTTTAGTTTAGAAAGTAGTTTCTGTATATAGGTAGTTGAGACGGTTTCAAGTTTTAGTGTATAGGTATTGTTGGGGATGGGGGTAGTTTGGAGGGAGGGTGGAGTCATGGTGCTTGCAAGTGAGTTTACAGTTTGAGAGAAGAAATTGTTAAAGGTGTTGGCTATGATGTTAGGTTGTTTTTGTGCTAAGCTAGCTGGGGTAGGTGTTTTGGTGTTGCCTGGGTGGAGTAGTTTATTAATTCCTGACCAGAATTTTTTTGGGTTTTGGTTTTGGTTTTGTTGGTATTGAAAGTTGTAGTTTTTTTGTCTAGGATGACAAGTTTCTTTGTTTTGTTTCTTAGATGTTTGAAGGTTTGATGGTCAGTAGGGCTTTTAGTGGATCTCCATTTTGACCATGATTTATTTCTCGCCTCATAGTTTGTTTAGTTATAACAGAGAGCCAAGGAGCTGCTTTGGATCTGATTCTGACTAACCGGGATGGGGCATGTTGGTTTAGAATTTGTAAGAAGGTGTTGTTGAAATGCGTTACTGCTTCATCTATTGGGAGGTATTTTAGAGTTGACCAGTTATATTCTTTGAGTTCAGTTTGAAAGGATGTGAGATTGAATGCTGTTTTGTTGTATTTAGTTCGATAAGTAGTTTGTTTAGGAATGTTGCATTTTGTTTGGTGATAAAGGTAAGGAGGTGGTCACTAATATTGTCAGGAGTATACCTGTTTTATAGGAGAGGGATTGTTGTTGGTCAGTATCCAGTCTAGGATCGTTTGTTTGTGGGTGGATTTATGTATTCTAGTAGGGGAGTTAATGGTTTGGTGAAAGTTAAAGAGGTTAAGGTGTGTGGTGGGTTTGGGGATATGCAGGAGTTCCAGTCGATATTAAAATCACCTAGGATTATGGTTTCCTGGGGAAGGTGCTAGAAATCCAGCTTAGGATATTTTCCAGGGTGTGGATGTTCTTGCCTGGGGGGATGTAGGAACATATTATGTTTATAGCTTTGGTTTTGTTAATTTGGAGTTTAGTGGAAAGAATTTCAGCATTTCCTGGTGTGGGGGGGAAGGAGTTAATTAAAGCCACCTGAAGTTGGGATTTGAACAGGAGGGCCACTCCTCCACCTTTTTTATTAGGACGGTCTTGTCTTAAGGTACTATAGCCTGGGGGGGTGAATTCATTGTCTTTGGTACTAGGTTTAAGCCAGGTTTCTGTGAGACAGAGGATATCAAAGGCATAAAAATCAATTAAGGCATGGAGTTGAGTGACCTTGTTGTTAATGCTACGAATATTAAGATGAGCAATAGAGAGGGAGTCAGAGGAAAAGGGTGGGTTAGAATAATTGGTAGTTTGTTTTAGAGGGCTTTGATTTTGGAGGGTATTGGGGCCAGGGTTGGGGTGGATATCTCCATATATAAGTAAAAGAGTTTGGGGTGGTTGTAGGGTTTTGTATATTTGACTGGTATTAGAATGAGTCTTTTGGAGGTTGTGAGTTGGTAGTGGTGGGCTTTATGGTAGAGAGGGGGGAGGTAGGGACAGGTAGCTAGTATATTAATATGTGATTGTTTGGGTAGGGGAAGTGTAGTTGTAGTATGTTTGGTTGAAGTAGGAGTTTGGTAAAGTTTGAGATTTTCATAGGAGGTAAGGGTGTAGTAGTAAAGTAGGATGTTTAGGAGAAGAAGAGGAAAGAGAGATTTAAGGGTTAAGGGCATGTTTTTATAGAGTATGAGGTTAGAGATTATAGGTTTGTAGGGAATAGGAGGGGTGGTTTCAAGAGAGGGTGTGGTTGAAGGAGTGAGGAATTAATTGGTGGATGTGTAGGAGAGAGGTTATAGGTTGCTGTTAAATGGGGGTGGTGACTAGGGAAGAATAAAGGTAGGACCCTGGGGTGGGTGGGAATTGGGGGTAGGGAGGGGAGCGGAGTGGCGTAGCGAACGGAGCGGGAACAACAAGACGACCAGTTGCAGAAAACAATCAGGCAAGAGGTAGAGAACAGGTGTAAAAGTAAAGGTGGGTTAGAAAGGTAGAGAAGACTTGTGGGGGGTTAGTAATAAAATACTGGGTAAGGTAAATGAGATGTGCTTGAGAAAGAAAACAAAATAAAAATCAGGTTGGAGCAATAAGAAGAGCAGTAGGAATTACTAATGATTGTGAATGTAGGAGATGAATTGACAAGAGTGCCACCTAGTGGCCAGGAAAAGGAAAGAAAACAGACGAAATACACTGGAGGTTTACTAAGTATGAAAAGCAGGAAACAGGGAGGTATAAGTAAGGATAAAGGCAGAACAGAGGTAGACCAGTTGCAGAAAACAATCAGGCAAGAGGTAGAGAACAGGTGTAAAAGTAAAGGTGGGTTAGAAAGGTAGAGAAGACTTGTGGGGGGTTAGTAATAAAATACTGGGTAAGGTAAATGAGATGTGCTTGAGAAAGAAAACAAAATAAAAATCAGGTTGGAGCAATAAGAAGAGCAGTAGGAATTACTAATGATTGTGAATGTAGGAGATGAATTGACAAGAGTGCCACCTAGTGGCCAGGAAAAGGAAAGAAAAACAGACGAAATACACTGGAGGTTTACTAAGTATGAAAAGCAGGAAACAGGGAGGTATAAGTAAGGATAAAGGCAGAACAGAGGTAGACCAGTTGCAGAAAACAATCAGGCAAGAGGTAGAGAACAGGTGTAAAAGTAAAGGTGGGTTAGAAAGGTAGAGAAGACTTGTGGGGGGTTAGTAATAAAATACTGGGTAAGGTAAATGAGATGTGCTTGAGAAAGAAAACAAAATAAAAATCAGGTTGGAGCAATAAGAAGAGCAGTAGGAATTACTAATGATTGTGAATGTAGGAGATGAATTGACAAGAGCGCCACCTAGTGGCCAGGAAAAGGAAAGAAAAACAGACGAAATACACTGGAGGTTTACTAAGTATGAAAAGCAGGAAACAGGGAGGTATAAGTAAGGATAAAGGCAGAACAGAGGTGGGACTGAGAGAGGAGAACAGGCCAAATCTAAAAGGGGGGGGGGCTGCTGGTTTACCTGGCTGGGGTAAAAAAATGTCCTGGTGAGTAGTATTTAATTAATACAATAATAGGACATACTTTCCAAAAATATCTGGGAGGACAGTCTTTGTTTTAAGGATGTAGACTCCTATTCAGGATACTGGATATATTGAGATGTCCACAGGGCCTCTTAGGTTAGGTATGGACAGGAACCCTGGTGTACAATCTGTAGAGTTAGCTATAGGTAGAGAAGAGAGAGAACAAGCACAGGAGAGAGAAATAGTTATTCAGTAACATTGAGAGCACATTACATTTAGCATAATCCCTTTTAAATCATCAGCAGTGAGGGTAGTACAGTGATATATCCAGGGGCAATACTATGTATAGCATAACAGTCAGTTTGTTACAAGCATGCAAAGGGCCCACAGGAATAAACGAACAGTATTTAACTAAGTAATAACAACAACCATTTAGGAGAACAGTATCAGGCCTGTATACTTCAAAAAGGTCAGATATGCAACACTGTTAATTGTGTGGTTACAAAATCAGCAGAGAGCAGTACATAATCAGTGCATACACAGCTTAATAATCAGAAAACTCAAGCATTCAATGGTAGGTTACAAGATCAGCAGAGAGCAGTACCTATTTATAGCGTACACACTGAGAGACTACAGACTTAGTGCACAAAAACGCCAGTAAAAAAATACCTCAGCTAATAAGATCTAAAACTGTAATATAACATATTCATCAAATGCCAGCAAGAGGAGTTATACATTTAGTAATGATAAAAACATGTAGTACAGAATTAATAAATAACTGTACGCCAGTAAACTACCATGGTAGGCAGGAGTATTAGAGCACTAGAACTCCAGTGAGGAGACCACGTGGAGTCTAGCCTAGGGGGGGGGGCACTGCCAGAATGTCGCAGCAAGGGGAGTAAGGTTGCCTAGGGTAATTGGAGGGGCCAGGGCCAAACAATGAAATTGCAAAGGAAATTGGATAAAGAAAAGCCTGCAGGGGGAACCGGCTACTAGGCGAGCTTAAGAAAAAAGGTGCAGATGGCACCTTAAGACACTCCTTAAGGTTCCGCTCTCTGATAGCGGTAAAAGAGCGCTACAGTATGCAAACAGTCTGATTTACCCAATTACTGAGTTGAAACACGTGTGATTTAGTAGCGCAAAAACATATGGGGACAAAGCTTTAGGCAGTGAAGTTAAAATTGACTAAATGCACGAAGGCGCATAGTGGGTGCTTTATTAAAGAGTGCAATATAACAGCGTTAAGAGGTAGCAACAACCCGTACGGAGTAAGCAGCCGTTTAGGCTGGATTGCTAGTTTAAAGGGGTAAGGGGAATGGTACAGGCGTCGCCAAAAATCACATAAGGACGCTATTATCAGTTAAAGGCCAAGGGGAATAAATCCGGTAATAGCGCTATTAGCAGAATAAAGATCAGGGAGATAATCCCTCTAATGGAGCGACCATGCAGGAAGGAGTGATGAAGGGGGATTACCCACCTTTTATCCAAACCCTCCAAACCCCCAAAATAAAGGAGAAAGACTCCTTCACTCTTTGGACATTCACAGACAGCTACGTTACTATTTGGATAAGACAAAGACCTTCAGAAAAACTGACCAACTCTTTGTATCCTATGCTGCAGGTTCACAAGGAAAGGCTATTTCAAAACAGACCATCTCCAAATGGATAGCACATTGTATCCGCTTTTGCTACTCGCACCATGGGAAAGCAGTGCCTGTTAATATTAGGTCCCATTCTACCAGGGCTACAGCAACCTCAGCAGCCTTTCTCAGGGGGGTTCCAACCAAGGACATTCTGGAGGCAGCTACTTGGAGTTCAGTGCACACCTTTACCAAGCATTACCACCTTCCATTATACTCTAAAACCAGAGCTGGTTTTGCCACTGCAGTTCTGCAGGGCATCCTAGCTTCACCTAACCCAGTTTAGTACCAGCCACCCATCCATAGCTTTGGGATTCAACCCAAGTGTGATGACTGCAGCAGTATAACACGATGAACATAGTACAGTTTTGTACCTACCATAAATGTAGATGTTCGAGTGTATATACTGCTGCAGTCCAGGTTACCCTCCCACCATCCCCTCTACATACCAGGTTGTTAGTTATAACTCCATGTACATCAATCTATTGGATGCATGTCTATATGGTGTATTTGCTAACAGCTAGTACTATTGTTTATCTACTAAGGTATTTTTGCATAGTTATTTGTATTGCCTTCCTAGTTGGGGGCACCTGACATCTGGGGCAAGAAAAACTGAAGAAAATGGTGTTGGCTTCCTCTTTTATCCCCCTTCGCACTGACATCAGGGGAAGAAGCAACGACAACCGACGCCAGACCAAGACTTTATGATTCGGCCGACTGCGGGGACCACCTGACAGCAGGATAACCCAAGTGTGATGACTGCAGCAGTATATACACTCGAACATCTACATTTATGGTAGGTACAAAACTGTACTTTCCCTCCTGAGACCTCACTTTTGTTCTGGAGAAGCTCACTCTACCCCCCCCCCCAAAAAAAAAAAAAAAAACCCTGTACCTTTAGTAGCTATCAAACTCTTAACTGTATTCTTAGGGCTACCACTTTTGCTCATAGAACCTCAGAATTGCTGGCTCTAATATGTGAAGAGTCCTTCCCTGAATTACATTCTGGCAGAGTTTGCCTGAGGACTAGTCCCATCCTTATGCCCAAGCTAGTTACCTAGTCCCCTTAAATCAAACCATATATGTCCCGGGCTTCTTTTCAAAACCTCAGAACACAGGAGAATGAATTATGGACTCCCTACTCATTCACAAGCAGCTCAGATCTTATCTTGACAAATATGAAAATTTCAGAAAGTCAGACCAGCTTTTTGTAGCCTTCAATAAATAAAGTAGATAAACTTGTTAAGTAGATCATTTCTAAGTGGATCTCCGGCTGCATTCCTTTGTGTGAGTAACACCGTAGTAAGGTGATGTCACTGCTCATTAATGCTCAGTCAGTGACAGCTGCTGCTCATTTCATCAGAGGAGTGTCCTAGCTGTATGTCTGAACACCCTACACTGCGCTGCTTATAGTCAGCCTTTTGCAAATAAATACCCTGTTGGAGTTCTTTTGCTTGTTTTTAAGTGCATTTTAACAGTTTATGTCATCCAAGAAAGAGGAACGTCAGTGTGGGAGCCAGATTCCCCATAATGATCATCATGACAAGTGTTTGTTTTCTCTAAGTGCTTACCATGATCACACTCTGTGTTCTGTTTGTCAGGTGTTTATGCTGAAGACTCTTCACAGCCGTCTGTATTCTCTTATCATTTATCTTAAGAATTAATTTGTCAAGTTGCTGGCCAAGGTCGAATCCACCCACCCTGAGGTACAGCCACCTCTTAGCAAAAAGGCTAAAAAGTTGAGGTCTGGTACTGCAGTTGTCTAGCCTCTGCCAGATGTCTTTCTCCAGGTGGATGATACTCCTGAAGACCGTCCAGTGCTGATATTGGTTCCCTCTGCCATGATCCTGTCAGCGGCTGGCATGGAAACAGCTTCTTGCACATCTGAGGACATGGAAGGGAAACCACAGCTGATCTTATCTGAGGGGCCTAGAGGGATTCCCCAGATCTTAGGAGGTGTCTGGTATCCTGATTGAGTCAAGACTGGGTTCTGAACCACTGAAGTTTGTTAAGAGTCAACATCCCCTTAAAACAGATAGGTTCATAGGTTCATACTAGGTTATCTGCCCGAGGGCATTTACAAGCCTAGCCCATAGTTTTGTGGCTTACGCCACCCCTTTAGTATGGGGAGCTATACCCATTATTTTGCTGTGCCTCTGTCGAGCAGAGACACTGAGGTAATCCCTGGGGTATATCTGCGTTCTCCCATCCATTGGTCAAGATTTCTCTTGAACAAGGCCAGCGAGGTGCTCTGCCTCACATATACCGGGATTTTGTTCCACAGCATAGGGAGTCTTTGGGTGATGAATCTATCCCTCCAGCACGTCCTATTAATAGCCGTGTTGAGGTTTAAGTCTCCCGCCCTTGTGGCTCTGACGGATCTAGATTTTTTGAGGTGAAGCATATTCATCAAATCTGGGTTTGACATGGCCTTGTATGTTAGGCAAAGGTCACCTCTGAGCAAGCGTGCGACTGAATAGAGCTGAAGTTCTTTCAGTCAGGCAGCATAGGACAGATGTTTGAGACCCTTTATCCTTTTGGTGAGGAACTTTTGTGGCCTCTCCAGCTGCTGCAAGTGTCGGGTCAGATACATTCGAATGGGGCATTGTACTCAATCATTGGTCTGATGAGTGATGAGTATAGGGAGACTATGACCTCCCTTGATCTAGATGAGAATCCCTTCATGATAAGGTGGGCAATGTAGAAGGTCTTCCTAACTACTTTAGCTACATGGGTGTCGAATGACAGACTACTATCAACCTGGGTCCCCAGGTCCCTGATAACTTCTTCTGTGCTCAGTGGATTGCCACCTATTTGGTAGCTAGGGGTAACCTTGTTTTTCCTGAAGGGTATGACTATGCATTTTTGGCATTTAACTTTAGGCCATGGCTCTGGCACCAGTTATCCGTTTCTGTGAGACCCTTCTGAAGGATATCTGTGTCAGATGTGTTTTCAACTATGGCCTAGTTTGCAGTCATCCGCAAACTTTGTCAGCCATAACCCTCCTGTGTTTGCTTGTACTTCGGAAAAGTAGATGCCAAACAAGAGTGGGCCCAGGACTGAGCCCTGTGGTACACCACTTGTGACAGGCTTTGAGTCTGACATGGCGCCAGCAACTCTGACCCTGTGGGTTCTGTCACTCAGCCAGTTTGCAACCCATCTTGTGATGTATGGGTTAACATTTAAGCTGATGAGTTTTTCAATGATACCCGAGTGGGGTATTGTATCGAAGGCCTTCGCCAGATCGAGGTAGGCTGTATGGGACTGCCTTTCCCTCATCAATGGCTTTAGTGACTGTTTCGAAAAAGTCAACCAAGTTTAGAAGGCATGTTCTGCCTTTGACAAAGCCAAACTGGGATGGATCCAAAGTCTGCAAATTCCCTATGTCTTTATTTATGAGGTCCATTATGATCCTCTCCATGGCTTTGCAGATAAGGCTTGTCAAGCTAATGGGCCGGTAATTTCCAGGGTCGGTGGAGGCACCGCCTTTGTGAAGTGGGACCACAGTTGCAGTGTGCCACTCCCTGGGTATGTATCCAGAGGTAAGACTATGATTAAACAGCTGTCCTAGCTGTGGGTTTAATTCCTCGTTGAGTTCGTGGAGCACACAGCCTGGGACACCATCAGGTCCCATGGATGCTGTGTTTTTTGCTTTGGAGAGAGCAGTTCTCACTTGGGCGTTGGAGATGTTTGGGGGCTGCAATCGCTTGGTATAGATATCTCTCCTTTTGGGGGAGGGGAGAAGTTTGCACTGAACCTGTCAGCCAGTATGTTGGCAATGTCTGTAGGATCAGTAATCTTCACATCATTTTGAACTAGTTCTGAACATATCTGGGAGTTTCCTCCCAGGTTTCTAACATAGCTAAAGAAGGCCTTATGATTGTCTTTTGAGTCTTTAGCTATTTTTCTCTCAAAATTTGCTTTGGATGATTTTATGAGAGCTCTTAGTTTTTACTTATAGTGATCAAGGGTGTCTTACCTTTTAAGGATTTTGCTCTATCTTGTAGTAGCTTCCTCCTTTTGTTGTAGAGTTTGTTTATGGCTGGGGTCCACCAGACTGGACGCTTGCCTTTGGTACAAAGAGTCTTTGTTTTGCTTGGGATTGCCTTATCCATGCAGTCCTGCAGGTGCTGGTAGAAGGCATTTGTAAGTGATTCAGCGGCTTGAGTACTGTTTTCCGCCTGCTCGGGGGCCTTAAAGGAGACCACACTAGTCTTTAGAAGTGTGAAGTCGGCTTTCGAGAAGAAAATTTCTTTCACTTTCAAAGATCCTCAGGAGTGGCAGGATTTTACTCATGGCTTGTTTAATTCCTTGATGGCTTTGAGACCACCTACGGAGGTTTTTGGTCTGGTCCCTCCTTGGTCTTCTACCACTAAAAGATCTAGGGAACCCGATTCCTCTGCTGAGGAATCAAACTTGATTGAGGATTCCTTGGCCTACTCCCAAATGTCATCACCCCTGGACTATGACTCTGAGGAGGAGCCCTTAAGTCCTGACTTCCCTTTGGAAGAGTTGTCCTTTGGGATAAAGAGGTTTGCATGATGGAGCATTTTAAGTGGGACAGCTCCCCAGTTCCTGACATCCATAAAAGATATTATCAGTTGCTACAGATGGACTCCCTTAAGCTCTGCTCTTCCTCCTGGTCTGGCTGCTCTGTTGGATACTTTTTCATTTGCTTCTTTGGCGTTAAATCAGGGAACCCAGTGAAACCAAAAACCTTTAGGAACCATTCCAGGCCTAAACTTTCTCTTTTAAACAACTCCTTGGCTAAATTCCAAACACCCCCAAACCCCAGTAAACACCATATACTGAGCTATTTACAAAACCCCTGTAGAGCCATATTGATAGCTGTATACAGTGAGCTGTGCTCAGTCATATTAAGAATAAGAACAAAGCACAACATACTAAGAACCTCCTGACCAATCTAAAGAGGAAGGTCAGTTAATACTTCAAGGGTTAAATTTGAAGAAAACATAGCCTCTTAGGCAAAGGACAACCACAACGCTTTCTACAGCTATGTCAGTAACCTCAAAAATACGATGCAACAATTCACAGAACATACTGTAAATGTCCTCATCCACACATAACTGGATGCCATTCCCAACATTTTGGTTGACAGGTTGAGCTCAAATTTTCCCCCACCAACTCCCCCTGATGGTCAAAAGGAAATATCACATACCACAATCGCCCCAACCTTCACTAGGGAACATGTCATCAATACACTTTACAAGGCCAAAAACACTGCATTGATGGGCCCTGATAACATCCTGTGATGCTTACTAAACAATATGAAACATGACCTCTCTGGTCCACCTCAATCATTTTTCAACTGGAGTCTTCATTCATGATTTGTGCCCAGATAATGAAAGATGTCTACAGTCATTCCCCTGCACAAAGGAGGTCTAACCACCTAATTGGGTAACTACAGGCCCCTAAGTCTGACCAGACTCATATGTAAGACCATGGAAAGAATCATCATGGACATAATGAATGAGGACATGGGTAACCTGCAAATGCTGTGGACCCATCACAGCCTGGCTTTGTTAAAGGAAGGTCATGCCTATTAAATATAGTGGGCTTCTTTGAGAGGGTCACCAAAGCAATGGATGAGGGTAAGAATGTGTACACAGCTTACCTCCACCTGGCCAAGGCTTTTGATACAATACTGCACTCTGACATTACAGATACAAGCTCATTAATTAGGTGTAAATCCTTTTATCACCCACTGGAAAACTATCTGGTTTACTGATAGGACCCAGAAGGTCACAATAGGTGAGGCCACCTCCACCAAGAGACCAGTCACTAGTGGAGTCTCCCAGGGCTCAGTACTGGGCCCTCTCTTTTTTGGCATCGGTTTCTCTGAAGTGGAAGCAAACTCTGAAGGTTTATGGCTAAGAGTGCAGATGACTGCAAATTGGAGGTTATCACTGACTCCCCTGCATACTCTGACATTCTTCAGGAAGGCGTGTCTCTAACAAATGGTGCCAAAGCCATAGTCTAGAACACTCAATGCTAAGAAATGCATAATTGTATCCTTTTGGAATTTTCCATCCCAGCTAATTACCATATTGATAATACACTCCTGAGAGTCAACCCAGTGGTCAGGGATCAGGTACACATGTAGAAAGTAGCCTTGCCTTCGACCATCATGTGGCCATAGTGGTGAGGAAATCCTTTTTATGTTGTGAAACTTATAAGTAAGGGCATAGCATCTAGGTGCAAAGAGGTCATTCTTCCACTGTACTCCGCCCTTATCAGACCAATCATGGAGTACATTGCTCCCTTCGGTATGTATCTGACCAGGCATATGCAGCAACTAGAGTGACCTCAGAGGTTCCTTACAAAAAGAATACAAGCATAACAAACCTGCCTTATACAGAGCATCATAAAGCCCATTCCCTCTACTCAGTCTCCTATAAATTGCTGAGGAGTGATCTATGCCTGGCTTACAAGACATCCGCAAAACACACACATATGAATCTCCTGCATATTCATGAGTCAAATAGTACTAAAAATACAAGGTCCAGAAGCTTGAATTTTCTCTGTAGCTTAAACAAAATATGTTGAAAAGACAGATATGTGTCCTAGAGACTTCCCCTCCTATGGAACAGGCTTCCCATCCATATGAAGCTGAGTTCATCTATTACCAAATTTAAGCACAGCCTAGGCCAGTGGATGGGGACTAGGAGGTTTACACTGTGCTTTGCACCCGTGTCCCTTATGGACAGGAGTAGCTTTTAAATCCCTGGCTGTTAATGTCCTATTTGGATACAGGATGTAATTTATTTTTGGGAAATCTTGGCTAGGCTTGGAAAGCCCCCCCCCCCAAGTCCTTAGCCTAGTAACAGTCTGTGAATCAATGAATGGGAAGCCCATCCATTTTTTATAAGGTGGATTAGGCTTTCAAGTTTCTTTATAAGTGTCCCTGTTCTGACCTGGCTGTGGTGTCTGCCTCTGCTGATAATCTTTCCCGGCTTTTGCCTTCCTTTAAGCTTCTTCCTCAGACAGGGATAGTCGAGCTATGGAGAGGCTGAGTCTGTCAGACTGGAATTTTGTGCAGTTTTCTACTAAACTCACATGACCAGGTGCATTTTACCACCTTTGTCTCAGCTGGGAGGGGTTCCATCTGATTTGTCTGATTCCAAGTCCACTGTTCTTTCATTGGTGGAATCCACATATCAGATGGCTCGTCACTTCATTAAGTGTAGTTAAGATGCTGCTGATGCCTTCTCTAGAGCTGCTGCTTCCAGGTCTGTCATAAGACAGTCGTCATACCTTCATGTTCAAGCTTTGCCTGATGATGTTAGTGCAAAGCTTCTTCATGCTGCCCTGGATTACCGAAATATATTTGGCACTCAAGTGGCAGATTTAAGACTTTACTGGACCAAGGCAAGGTCAGGAAGGACCTCAAAATATATTTTTGCCTGTCCCATTCCTATTTTCAGAGGAATTAACCTGCTAAAACTGTCTTTGTTCACTGACAGTTTTGTAAACATTCCAAAGGTAAGAAGGTCCCTAGGCATGTTTTTTCCTACAAACCAACTGAGATGCCTAGGCCTCAAAACCCTTTCTTTCATGACAAATCTGGCTCAATCTGACATTTTGCCCCATTCCCTTTGGCCAGGTTTCCTTTTCTCTCAGACTTTCTCTGTCACTCTCTAGCAACAGATTTCTTTGGAATCTTGGGTTCTTTCAATCATCTTCCAAGGCTACTTCATGGTTTGGAAGGCTCTTCCCACTTTTCAGGCACTCCTCAACCCTTTCAGATCAAATTCTTTGGCCCTCTTCAAAAGGAACCTTATGATTGGATGGGAGATAGGAAGTTCACCTCAGGAATCATGTCAGTTGCCCTGCTAGACAGGGGTCCAGGGAAGTAAATACTGTGGGAAGAAATAGCCAGGGAATTGCTATGGCTAGGCTTGTATAGGCCCTAGGGCCGATAGCCTAGTACCAACCTATGAACCTAATTCCCCATTTTTCAGGGGTATTTGTAGGGTTTCCTAGATCAGGGCACTGTTCAACCATCCCAGAGGCCCTGAGGGGTACAGATTTTACTCCGGGATGTTTCTGGTCCCCAGACCTTTCCTTTTTGAATACTTTCCTCAAGGTACCCACCTTTAAAATGCTTTCTCTCCAGATTCTGTTTCTCCTCTTTCTTCCTCAAGCCTTCCTAGTTTTCCTGGATCTGAAGGACGCTTCTGTACATATTCTCATTCATCCTCTATTCAGGAAGTATTTATATTCCTCTCTTTCTTGCTTTCTTGTTCAGTTCTCTGCTTTGCTGTTTGATTTTTCCACAGTCCCAAGGGTATTCACCAAGTGACTGGCTCCAGTCATAGCTTTCTGCAGACTTCAAGGACTAAGATAGATCCTTATCTGGACAATCTGCTCTTTCCAGGCTCCTGCAGGACTTGCACTTTACCAACCCGCCGTTGCACTGTCTCTGTTTCACCATCAATAAGACAATGAGCCAGCAAACTGTGACCTGAACATTTTTTAATTAATGCAGCATAAAAAAACAAGTAACCAGACCGGTTTGGGCTGGTAAGAAACACAGCCTTCATCAGTGTGAACAGAAAAACAAGTACTACTGTTTATATACCTGCACCTTAATTAATCAAAACCTTCATTGGTTCATTTAAAATTGCTCATTAAGTCCAGGTGGAAATAATCCACCTAGCTTTACAATCCATTTTTTCTCTTTAGAATCTAGAATGGAATGCCAACCTGTTTTATTTAATTTATTTCCCTTTACCACATCAATAATCATAAATGTAAATTTAGCTGATTTATGTATCATGCAATGTTTATATAGTGCACTGTTGGATTTTTTGTTCTTAATGTCACTTACATGCTCTGAGATTCTCAGCCTGAGTGGACGAGATGTTTGGCCAATATAGAAAGATCCACAAGTGCATGTGGCTAGATATACAAGCCAATCACTACTGCAACTGGCAAAAAAAATTATGTCATACACAATGCCACAGTTTTTACTTGTGAACTGTTTGGACTTAGATATTTTATCACAGTGTATACAGTGGCCACATGGAAAACATCCAATCAAAGGTTCACCTCTAATAGTAGTTTGTGTCACTTGAGACCAATTTTTGTCATGAGAATGTTTGTAATGATTGAAACATGATGCCAAATTTTACCTTTCCGGTAACATATTCAATAGATCTTGGTCACACTGTAATATGTTCCAATGTCTATATATGCTATTAATAAGTGCATCTGAATTCCTCGCATATGTGGTGACAAATCTAATGGGTTGTGGGTTCCGTTCTTCACGTGATTTATAAGTCAGCAGATCCTCCCTTTTCAATGTATTCGCCCAGTTGCTGGCCCGCAGAACATGTCCCATATGATTTCACTGGACTTGAATGTGCTAGTCAAGTCCTGTCTATGTTCTTGAAAAGTGGATTCCTGAGAACAAATATGCCTCATTCATATATATTGTGATTTGGGGATATTCCTTGCTATGTGAGGGGGATGAAAGCTGGATGCATGGAGGACAGTGTTGAATTGTGGATACTTTCTATAGACTTGTGTACTTAATGTATGATCAGGTAATCTATTGATCAGGACATCAAGGAAAGTGATGGTATCTACATGATGGTTAACTGTGAAATGCAGGCCCCATTTATTGTCATTCAGATAGGATATAAATTCCAACAAGTAATCCACATATGTCCTCCATACCATCCAGCAGTCATCCAAATAGCGTCTCCAAATGTCAGTTTCATCCAGGAAAATATTATGGCTACTATCATAAATTATTTGTTCCTCAATGAATGCCATGAATAGGTCAGCATAAATGGGGGCAAAAGATGCCCCCGTAGCTGTACCCTTGGTTTGCCACTAGCAAATATCCTGGTAAAAGAAGACATTATTAGTTAAGACATGTTCTGCAAGACCTACAAGAAAGTTGTTGAAATCAGGCTGATATAAATCAGCCACCTGCAACCAATAACCAATGGCTTCCAGCCCAACTTGATGAGGGATGTTAGTATATAATGCACTAACATCGAGTGTGCACATAAGCCATCCTGGTTCCAACTGGGTTTCAGAAATGATTTTGAGGAATTCTGTGGTATCTTGTAGATGAGAACGTACCCAACATAGCAAAGGCTTCAGATACTTAGGAAGAAAAATTGACAAAGGTGCCGTAATATATCCTTTACCTGAAACAATTGGTCTTCCGGGTGGATGAACAGGATCTTTGTGTATTTTGGGTAGAAAATAGATGTATTGATTAGCAGAGTCATGAATCATGAGTTGCTGCATATCTCCATCAGTGATAATACCTTTGTCCCTAGCAGTTAACAAAAAATCATCTATTTGCTTCTTGAATCTAAAGGTGGGGTTGATGGACATTTCTGAATAATGGCGTCTATCAAGAAGCTGTCTTTTGGTCTCATTATCATATTCTGACCAATTCATTACTACTACTACTGCCCCCACCCTTATCAGCAGATATGATGACAATATCCATGTTATTCTGTAACTCTATAAGTGCATCCTTTTCAGCCAGAGACAAATTATTGGATTTAAATGGAATATTAGAGCTTCGATAGTGCACATCTTTGAGAACACTGCTCTGAAACTGGTGCACTATAGGATGCATAGTGGGAAGATATCTTGATTTATGATATATAAACGTATCATTATCAATGTTACCATCCATATCACCAAATTGCAACTTAAGATTGAGTATTCTACAAAAAGACATTCCATCCTGTGCCAAAAAATCTTCAGAGACCACAAAGCCAGGAATAAAAGTCAGTCCTTTATTCAAAATGGACATGTGAGTTGTTGACAAACTGAAATCGGATAAGTTCAGAACATTTCCATTTTCACTTACCTCTGTATTGCTAGTCTCAACAGACCTTGTATATTGTTGATTTTTCCTATGTTTCCTCCTTCCTCGTTTGTATCTTGGCCTAAAGGGACAAATCCCTGTGTCCTTTTGGGGTCGGTGAATCTGATGCCAGGTGCATGTCACTATCCATACAAGAAGATAGATCATCAGTAGATGATCCATTATCAACTGGATGTTTTTTAAGAATAGATCTGGGCCTTTTCCTTTTTGGAGTTCTGGATTGGCTTTGTATAAATCTAACTTGCTTGTTGATATTACTAAATGGGTTGCTACACAGATAGTCTAACTGATCTCGTTGGAATTTTTTGATTTTTCTAGATTTGAGTTGCTCCTCAAGGTTGCTTAAATCAGTGGCCACCTTATTCAAATTTCTGATAAAGAAGGATTCTCCTTCGAATTTCTGCACCTCACTAAACAGTTTTGTAACCTCACTGATCTCACGATCAACCACTCTATCATGGTACTTGGCCAAAGCCTCAACAAAAGACATGGTAATTTGCTGCTGGATGGCTCCCCACTGACTACTGAGCTCCTTATCTGCCTCACTTACATGAAACTGTATTCTAATCCTAAGCCCTCTAGGTGTGATACCTTTGGCCATATAGGCCTTGAAGAGCTTGGAGTGCCATACATGTGACCTTAATGACATCATATGCTTGTGAAATTGATCAAAAGCCAATCCACAGCTAGCCTCGGGACCCAAGGATGCACTACGGTTGCCATTATTGGTTGTTGTACCAAAACCAAGTACCCCAAGATCCTCTCTGTCAGCTGACAAACCAGATATCAAACTGATTAAATCCATACTGTAAACTTGCAATAAATACAATGCAAGGTCTATAAACCTATAACAATAACAGATCAAGATCAAACAGTATTCCACTTATTCAAAGTATTATTGGTCACAGAACCATATACACAAGTGGATATTGGCAATGATAGCACTTACCACAAACCAAGTAATGTTACGCCAATATCAACTAACTGTGTTCAGTCCATTTACACACCGAACAGGAGCAATAATAGCCAAAACCTGGCAAAAGTTAAGTTAAAGCTAGTTCATGTTGATAGTGAGATCAGTGAGGTTACAAAACCGTGTAGTGAGGTGCAGAAATTTGAAGGAGAATCCTTCTTTATCAGAAATTTGAATAAGGTGGCCACTGATTTAAGCAACCTTGAGGAGCAACTCAAATCTAGAAAAATCAAAAAATTCCAGCGAGATCAGTTAGACTATCTGGGTAGCAACCCATTTAGTAATATCAACAAGCAAGTTAGATTTATACAAAGCCAATCCAGAACTCCAAAAAGGAAAAGGCCCAGATCTATTCTTAAAAAATGTCCAGTTGATAATGGATCATCTACTGATGATCTATCTTCTTGTATGGATAGTGACATGCACCTGGCATCAGATTCACTGACCCCAAAAGGACACAGGGATTTGTCCCTTTAGGCCAAGATACAAATGAGGAGGGAGGAAACATAGGAAAAATCAACAATATACAAGGTCTGTTGAGACTAGCAATGCAGAGGTAAGTGAAAATGGAAATGTTCTGAACTTATCCGATTTCAGTTTGTCAACAACTCACATGTCCATTTTGAATAAAGGACTGACTTTTATTCCTGGCTTTGTGGTCTCTGAAGATTTTTTGGCACAGGATGGAATGTCTTTTTGTAGAATACTCAATCTTAAGTTGCAATTTGGTGATACGGATGGTAACATTGATAATGATACGTTTATATATCATAAATCAAGATATCTTCCCACTATGCATCCTATAGTGCACCAGTTTCAGAGCAGTGTTCTTAAAGATCTGCACTATTGAAGCTCTAATGTTCCATTTAAACCCAATAATTTGTCTCTGGCTGAAAAGGATGCACTTATAGAGTTACAGAATAACAAGGATATTGTCATCATATCTGCTGATAAGGGTGGTGCAGTAGTAGTAATGAATTGGTCAGAATATGATAATGAGGCCAAAAGACAGCTTCTTGATAGACGCCATTATTCAGAAATGTCCATCAACCCCACCTTTAGATTCAAGAAGCAAATAGATGATTTTTTGTTAACTGCTAGGGTCAAAGGTATTATCACTGATAGGGTTATGCAGCAACTCATGATTAATGACTCTGCTAATCAATACATCTATTTTCTACCCAAAATACACAAAGATCCTGTTCATCCACCCGGAAGACCAATTGTTTCAGGTAAAGGATATATTACGGCACCTTTGTCAATTTTTCTTACTAAGTATCTGAAGCCTTTGCTACGTTGGGTACGTTCTCATCTACAAGATACCACAGAATTCCTCAAAATCATTTCTGAAACCCAATTGGAACCAGGATGGCTTATGTGCACACTCGATGTTAGTGCTTTATATACTAACATCCCTCATCAAGTTGGGCTGGAAGCCATTGGTTATTGGTTGCAGGTGGCTGATTTATATCAGCCTGATTTCAACAACTTTCTTGTAGGTCTTGCAGAACATGTCTTAACTAATGATGTCTTCTTTTACCAGGATATTTGCTATTGGCAAACCAAGGGTACAGCTATGGGGGCATCTTTTGCCCCCATTTATGCTGACCTATTCATGGCATTCATTGAGGAGCATATAATTTATGATAGTAGCCATAATATTTTCCTGGATGAAATTGACATTTGGAGACGCTATTTGGATGATTGCTGGATGGTATGGAGGACAGATGTGGATTACTTGTTGGAATTTATATCCTATCTGAATGACAATAAATGGGGCCTGCATTTCGCAGTTAACTATCATGTAGGTACCATCACTTTCCTTGATGTCCTGATCAATAGATTACCTGATCATACTTTAAGTACACAAGTCTATAGAAAGTATCCACAATTCAACACTGTCCTCCATGCATCCAGCTTTCATCCCCTCACATAGCAAGGAATATCCCCAAATCACAATATATATGAATGAGGCATATTTGTTCTCAGGAATCCACTTTTCAAGAACATAGACAGGACTTGACTAGCACATTCAAGTCCAGTGAAATCATATGGGACATGTTCTGCGGGCCAGCAACTGGGCGAATACATTGAAAAGGGAGGATCTGCTGACTTATAAATCACGTGAAGAACGGAACCCACAACCCATTAGATTTGTCACCACATATGCGAGGAATTCAGATGCACTTATTAATAGCATATACAGACATTGGAACATATTACAGTGTGACCAAGATTTATTGAATATGTTACCAGATAGGTGTCTGTTTTCATTTCGCAAAGGTAAAAATTTGGCATCATGTTTCAATCATTATAAACATTCTCATGACAAAAGTTGGTCTCAAGTGACACAAACTACTATTACAGGTGAACCTTTGATTGGTTGTTTTCCATGTGGCCTCTGTATACACTGTGATAAAATATCTAAGTCTAAAGAGTTCATGAGTAAAAACTGTGACATTGTGTATGACATAAAATGCTTTGCCAATTGCAGCAGTGATTGGCTTGTATATCTAGCCACATGCACTTGTGGATCTTTCTATATTGGCCAAACATCTCATCCACTCAGGCTGAGAATCTCAGAGCATGTAAGTAACATTAAAAACAAAAAAATCCAACAATGCACTATATAAACATTGCATGATACACAAATCAGCTAAATTTACATTTATGATTATTGATGTGGTAAAGGGAAATAAATTAAATAAAAACAGGTTGGCATTCCATTCTAGATTCTAAAGAGAAAAAACGGATTGTAAAGCTAGGTGGATTATTTCCACCTGGACTTAATGAGCAATTTTAAATGAACCAATGAAGGTTTTGATTAATTAAGATGCAGGTATATAAACAGTAGTACTATTTTTTATGTTCTCACTGATGAAGGCTGTGTTTACCAGCCGAAACCGGTCTGGTTACTTGTTTTTGTATGCTGCATTAATTAAAATGTTTTTCAGGTCACAGTTTGCTGGCTCATTGTCTTTTTGGATGTACTTTACTTTGTGGAGCCATGCAATTGCCTTTCGTGCAGGAGGACTTGTTTTGTGGTTTCACCATCAATCTCTAGAAGTCTGTCCTGTCCCCCTCTCACAATCACATTGTCCTGGGTTGCAGGATTTAAATTGTTCTAATGCTGGCATTTCTTACTCTCAAGACACTGTCTCTAACAACCTACTTCCAGTATATTTTTCCTCTCTCTCTCTCTCATACCTTCCAGGGAATTTCTGAGGGCTCTGGTGTTAATGGCCTCAACCATCCCCATGCTCCCTTTTGTCAGGCTTCTCATGACAAAATTTCAGTGGTAATTATAGTTGGTGTGAGTTCAGCATTCCAACCCACTGGAGTTTCTAGTTCCCTTATTTCCTCATCTAAAACTCAAACTTCAGTGGTGAATTCAACACATATCTCTCAATCCAGGCATCCTTTTCCAACCTCCTGCTCTGTCTCAGGAACTCTCTACAGATGCTTCAGATCAGGGATGGGGCTGCTTCGGGCAGTATGAGGGTTCAGGGTCTCTGGCCTCCTCATGAGCAACGAGATCAAATCAGCATCAAAGAGATGTGAGCCCTTATCTTTGTTCTTCAGGTCTTTCACTCCCTTTGGTCCCCAGGCCCTTAGGGATCTGTACAAACAACATGTCATGTGGTACATCAACAAGCAGCAAGGCACAATGTCTCATCTTCTTTGCAGGCTTAGCCATTCAAGCCTGGGATCTAGTTAGTCAAAAGCAGGTTTCTGTCCAGGCAGTTTAAATTACTTCAGGAAAAAACCTGGTGGCAGACTCTGAGTAGGTCCAGGGCACACCCTCATGAATGTATGCTTCACAGAGAGATGTTTCTGGACATATTTCATTGATGGGGTATTCCTCAAGTGGATTTCTTTGCCTCCCTTCTGAACAGACAGCTTCCTTGCTTCTGTTTCAGAACCCCAATTCTTCTGGCTTGGAGGGACGATGCCTTGTATATTTTGTGGAAAAGGATGTTCCCTAATGCTTCCACCTCTTCTTTCAGCATCCTGGATGAGATCAAACAGGACTCTCAAAAATCTTGTTGGTGACTCCCTTTTGGCCCAGACAGCCTTGATTCTCCATACTTTTTCATCTGCCCAGGGGCAGTCATCAGAAGTTACCTCACCAGATGGATCTTCTGAAACAAAACATGCGGTTTCTTATTCACCTTCTTCTGTCCACCCTTCAATTGATAATTTGGGTGATAGGGTTTTAATACCTTTGAACACCATTTCTCTGAGGATGGATTCATGTTCTGCAGGAGGCCGAGAAACCCAGTAACAGAAAATCATATATTTCTAAATGGAAGAGATTTTCTGTTTGATAGGGTTCATAGGTGTGTACTAGGCTAATGGCCCTGGAACCTTTACCAGCCTAGCTCATAGGATAACCCTGACATCGTACCACCTGAACTTAGTTCCCAGTACCTCTGTCAAGTAGAGCCACTGGAGTGATCCCTGGGGTGAATTTTCTATTTCTCATCCACTCGTCAGGATTTCTCTTGAAGAGGGCCAGTGAGGTGCTCTATTTGTCATTTATGGGAAGTCTATTCCATAGCATGGGCAGTGTCTGGGTTATGAACCTGTCCTTCCAGCATGTTCTGTTGATTGTGGTAATGAAGTTGAGGTCTCTGGAGCGTGTGATGTGGAGGGATTGGGATTTCTTTAGCTGTAGCATTTCTAACAGAGTTGGGTCAGACATGGCTTTGTAAGTTAAGCAGAGATTGCCTCTAAGTAGGCGATATGAGACGGAGAATAGTTGGAGTTTTGTTGAGTCTGTCCATATAGAACAAGTGTCTAAGGCCTAGCATCCTCTTTGTGAGGTACTTTTGTGGCCTCCCCAGTTGTTGCAGGTGTCTAGTGAGGTACATGCCAAATGGGAAATTATACTCAATGATTGGCCTAATAAGGGAATAGTAGCGGGAGACAATGACCCCTTTCTTCCTGGATGCAAAACCCTTAGAAATGTGATGTGCCACATAGAAGGACTTTCTGACCACAGTGGCAATGGTGGTGGTCGAAAGAGAGGTTGCTGTCAACCTGTGTTCCCAGATCTCTTATGACACCTTCTGTGTTCAGTGGACTACCATTGATATGGTACTTCATGGGAACTGGGTTTTTCCCAAAGGGAATGATGACACATTTTTTGGCATTGAGCTTAAGGTTGTGGTTCTAACACAAGTTGCTGGTCTCAGTGAGGCCTTTCAGTAGGATATCAACATAACTTGAGGAGTTAATAATGGCTCACAACTTGCAATAGTCTGCGAACTTTGTGAGGCAGATTCCCTTCATGTTGGCCTGGACTTCAGAGAAGTATATACCAAACAGGAGAGGATCCAGGACTGAACCCTGTGGGACTCCATTCATGACTGGCAGGCAGTCTGACTTGGAGTCAGCTGCTTTCACACTGTGGGTTCTATCTGCGAGCCAGTTTGCAACCCATCTAGTGATTCAGGGGTTGATGCCTAGCTTACTGAGTTTTTCTATGATTCCTGAGTGGGGAATGGTATCAAAGGCCTTGGCCAGATCAAGGTAGGCTGTGTGAACCACCTTGCCTTCATCCACAGCTCTGGTGACTGACTCAAAGAAGTCGACCAAGTTGAGCAGGCATGATCTACCCTTCACAAAACCAAACTGTGTGGGATCCTGAGTTTGGAGATTCCCTGTATCCTTGTTTCTTAGGTCCATGATGATGCATTCCATAGCTTTGCATATCAGACTCGTTAGGATAATGGGGCGATAGTTCCCAGGGTCTGTACTCACTCCTCCTTTGTGGAGAGGGATGACTTTAGCAGTGTGTCATTTGGTAGGGACAAAGCCTGAGGTAAGGCTGTGATTGAACAGGGCACACAGGTGAGGTGCTAGTTCACTCTGTAGTTCATGTAGAGCACAGCCAGGGATATTGTCAGGTCCCATACAAGCTGTATTCTTGGCCTTGGACAGTGCTGTTTTAACCTGTGAAGCAGTAATACTTGGTGCCTGGCAATCTACTGTTAATGTGATAGGTCCTTTGGAAGGGGGAGAGGGGTAAAGTTGGCACTGAATCTGTCGGCCAGTATATTGGCAATATCTGTTGGCTTGGTATAGGAGGTACCATTGTGCAGTAGCTCAGAGCAAATCTGGGTATTGTCATGGAAATTCTTTACATAACTATAGAAGGCCTTTTGGTTGTCTTTACTATCTGCCACAATTCTGTTTTCATAGCTAGCTTTAGAGGATTTGATGAGGGATCTCAACTTTTTGTTGAGCCAAGGGATTTTTTCAAGTCTTGTCTTGGGACTTCACCTTATTCTGCATCAGTTTCCTCCTTCTGTTGTAGAGTTTGTTTATGGCAGGGGACCACCAGATTGGCTTCCTATTTTTGGAGGAGAGCGTCCTGGTTCTATTGGGTATGGTGAGATCCAAGCATTTGTGCACATGTTCATACAGTGCATTGGTGTATGATTCGGTGGTCATGCAACTATTCTCCATTTGCATGGGTGCTGTGAAGTTAGCCTTCTCTGTTTTTAGGAGCCGAAAGTTAGCTTTGGAGAAGTTTTTCATGGTGGTTACCTTTGCGGGGGATGGGAAGGATGTGGATTTCCAAGGTGATTAGTTTGTGGTTGGCTCTAACCAGGGAGGAGTTGACTATTGGTGTAGAGCAATGGTCACCCATGTTAGTAATGACCAGGTCAAGGATGTTGCTTCCTCTAGTGAGGGTAAGAAAGGGCTGGTCCAGGGCACTGGAATTAATGAATTCCAGGAAACGTTGGGCAAGTGTATTGGTATGAGTAGTTTTCCCTGTTAATGGAAGGCTAGTTGAAGTCGCCCACTATGAGAGTGGTAGGTTGGACCATAATATTCTCCAGGGTGCTTAGGAACATGGAGTGTGAGTCTTGGGACATGGTTGGGGACCTATAGCAGGCTACGACTTGAATCGCTGTCTTACTCAATGTTAGCTGCACCTGAAGTATCTCTGATGCATTATGCTGGGCTACCAGTCTGGAGGCCTTTATGAATATGGAAACACCACTGCCTTTGGAGCTTCAGTCCTGGTAGTGCGGGGGTGCTTTCTGCTGCCTTGAACCAGGTCTCTGTTACAGCACAAATGTCGATGTTTTTCATTTTAAGGAGTGCTTCGAGCGAGTGCATTTTGAAATTTAGACTTCTAGCCTTGAGCAGCATAACCCTCAGATTGCATTTGTTTATAGCTGTTTACGGTGGTAATTTGGTCTTTCGAACACCACCTAAAAAGGCACTATAGGGGTGACAAGAGCCTTGTCTTAAGCTTCACCAGGATCCCTTTGGTTCACTCTTACTTGTGTGAACTGCTCCATGCTGGCGTAGCATATTTTTCTGTCAAAGCTAACTTGTTGGCAATCTCTGCTTGTCTTGCCTTGAACCCTCCATTGGCCTCTTGTTCTGAGGTTAAACAATTCCTGAAAGCCAAACTGCAAAGGGATGGTGGATGGGGGGGCTCAAGAAACAAGGAGAGAATGAGATTTTGGGTGCAGATCCTAGAGTAACAATAACCATATGGAATATTATATTCATAAAGCAGCAGAAAGTATTCTAAGAGCTAAGCCAACTTGGGAATGGAAAAAGGAGATTCTGCCAATAGGGATGATTGCAGTTAGGGATATAGACAGTAGGCAAGAGGGGGCTGGAATTTATTGGAGAAAAAGTACAGTTTTGTACCTACCATAAGTGTAGATGTTCGAAGATCCACATTGCTGCAGTCATAACTAGTGGGTAGTCCGCTGTCCTCGGTCGGCCCGAATACCAAAGTATTAGGCTGGCGTCGGTCATGGGCGCTCAGATCTGACGTCTGTGCGTCAAGGTATAAAAGCGCATGACCGACGTCATATCCTCAGTCTTTTCTTGCCCCAGATGTCAGAAGGCCCGAAAAAGAGAGGCCACAGCCAAAAATAGAAAAACACCTGTACAAACAACCTGTACCACCCAAACCATACAACCACTCCAAACTACAGAGGGGAAGGAGGGAGGGTAAATTGGACTGCAGCAATGTGGGTCTTCGAACATCTACATTTATGGTAGGTACAAAACTGTACTATGTTCTTCATCTCACATTGCTGCAGTCATAACTAGTGGGTAGAATCCCAAAGCAAAGGTAAAGGGAGGCTGGCAAAATCATAAAGCATTGGGAGCTGCTAACATGCCCTGTACGACTGCAGTGGCAAATCCAGCCCTAGATTTGAAATAAAGAGGGAGATGGTAATGTTTAGAAAAAGTGTGCACTGAACTCCAAGTAGCTGCCTCCAAAATATCTTTAGTAGCTACACCCCTTAAAAAAGCAGTAGAAGCGGCATTAGCCCTAGTGGAATGAGGTCTGATTCCAGCCGGAATCTCCTTACCATGATGAGAATAACAAAAAGAAATACAATGGGCAATCCACTTAGAAATAGTTTGTTTTGAAATAGGTTTCCCCTCAGAGGCCAAAGCAAAAGAAACAAACAATTGTTGAGACTGTCTGAACTTTTTAGTCCTGCTCAAATAATAACGTAACTGCCTGTGAATATCTAAAGTGTGCAAAATTTTCTCCCCTTTATTTTGGGGATCAGCATAAAAAGTAGGCAAATGAATAGATTGGTTCAAGGCCACATTTGAAACCACTTTAGGCATAAAAGTAGGGTTAGTACGCAGAGATACCCTATCCTTATGAAAAATCAGGAAGGGTTCAACTGCCATAAGAGCCTGTAATTCAGATACCCTTCTAGCAGACGTAATGGCCAACAAAAAAGCAGTCTTCCAAGACAAAAACTTTAACTCAGACGTAGCTGCAGGTTCAAAAGGAGGTAAAGTAAGTTTTTCCAACACAAAATTGAGATCCCAGGAAGGAGTAGGAGCTCTACGCGGGGGTCTTATGTTCTTTGCCCCTCTAAGGAATTGTTTAAACAAAGGATGAGAGAATAATGGTGGGTCACAGTCATAGTGAGCAGAAATGGCAGCAGCATGAACTTTTACAGAGGAGAAAGACAAACCCTTGTCCAATAATTCCGTAAGATATTGAAGAGAAACACTCAAATCAGGCCTGGAAACATCAAAGCTCTTTGCTTTGCTCCAAATAAAAAATCTCCTCCATTTATCTGCATAAACTTTCCTTGTACTAGGCCTTCTGGCCTCCAAAATAACATTCAAAACTTGTTGTGGAAGCTGCGACCCTCCAGGTTCTAGAACAGAATATGCCAGTCTGTTAGATGCAGGGACTGAATCCTGACACTGAGTAAATGATTGCCTGCCTGAGACAAAAGGTGTGGAATTGAAGGCAAAGTCCAAGGAGGCTCCCTTACTAAACTCCTCAGCAGAGGGTACCAGTGCTGTCGAGGCCAATCTGGAGCTATTAGAATCATGGAGGGCTTGTCTTGTCTGACCTTCAAGAGCACCTTGGGAAGGAGAGGCAGAGGAGGAAAGGCATAGATGTGAAGATTGCTCCAACTGAATGATAGAGCATCCACTTTCCAAGCTGTTGGATGAAACATCTTTGTGCAAAACTTTGGCAACTGGAAATTTAGTGGAGAAGCGAACAGATCTATGTCTGGAGTCCCCCATAGCACTGTCAACTGTCGAAATACATGAGGATCCAATTTCCACTCGTGGGGATCCACCATCTGCCTGCTCAAAACATCTGCTAAGGAGTTCTGTGCTCCTGGCAGAAACCTTGCCTGAAGAGTGAGGTGCAAACTGAGAGCAGTCTCCCACAAAACCATAGCTTGCCTGCAAAGAGGGTACGAATGGGTTCCCCTTGCTTGTTGATGTACCACATGACAGTTGTGTTGTCTGTTTGAATCAACACTTGTCCTGGGTGAAGTAGATCCTTGAAAGCCATCAATGCAAATTGGACTGCTAACATTTCCTTCAAGTTGATATGTAAATGTTGAAGTCTGGCAGGCCACGTGTCTTGAACCCATTTTCCATTGAGGTGAGCTCCCCAAGCCTTGTCCGAGGCATCTGTCGTTAAGATCTGACTCGCCTCTGGTCGGGTCACAGAGTCCCTTGTTTAGGTGACATTCCTGAGCCCACCACAAAAATTCCTTTTGAATGCAAGGTATTATCTGAATGACAGTGTCCAGATCGTGGCAGTGTTGTGTCCATACATTTTTGAGATACCATTGTAGCTTCCTCATATGCAGTTTGGCATTGGGAAGCACCAGAATACAAGATGCCATGAACCCCAAGGCTTGAAGGACTGTCCTTGCAGTCAGCCTGGACCGTAGAGACAATTGTTGGAAGTAATGTGTAAGGTTTCTTTGTTTGTCCAGGGTCAAAAAGGCCATCTGGGAAGCTGTATTCAGTCTCACGCCCAGAAAGTACATTTCCTGAGAGGGTACTAGACTGGACTTTGTTTCGTTCACAGAATACCCTAGGCACCTTAACACTGTCATAACATACTGTAGATGGTGAAGAAGCTTGTTTTTGTCTTGAGCAAGAATCAGGCAATCGTCCAAATAAGGATAAATTTGTATTCCTCTTAACCTTAAGAAGGCTATCACTGGAGCCAGAACCTTTGTGAACACCCTGGGCGCAGTAGATAAGCCAAAGGGCAATGCAGAGAACTGATAATGTAAAGTCCCAGCCCGAAAACGCAGGTATCTCCTGCAACTGGGCCTGATAGGAACATGAAGATAAGCCTCTTTGAGATCCAGAGTTACCATCCAGTGATCTTTGCCCAACAGAGGCAGAAGTTGTTGCAATGTCAACATTTTGAATTTTGGAATGTCCAGGTATGTGTTGAGGATAGATAAATCCAAAATTGGCCTCCAAGTGTTTCCTTTCTTTGGTACAAGAAACAGGCGAGAATAAAATCCTAGTCCCACTTCTGACAGAGGGACCTGCTGTATAGCCCCCATTTGAAGAAGTAAAGAAATCTGTTTGTGAGCCTCTACCCTTTGCTGAGGAGGAACGTCTGGCATGCCCTTGAAAGGAGGCAATGTGTGGAAATAAAACTTATAGCCTCGGTCTATAATGTCCAACACCCATTTGTCCTGGGTGACTAAAAGCCAATTTTACTTGAAGAGTGCCAACTTTCCTCCCAAAGGTGCTGCCAGACAGGAGGGATCTGGCAGCCGAAGATGCAGGTCATTGGGCCTGTTTACGAAAGGACTGGCCCCTGCCCTCACCTGTAGATTGTGCAGGGGAACTCCACGTTCTAGGCCTGAAAGAACTCTGAGCTCTACCCCTACCACGCCTAGATCTGCCCCTAGACTGTAAATCAGAAGAAGGGTAAGCCCATCCCTTAGTAGGCCAGTTCCTGCTAAACTTGGAACCCAGAAAAACGAGAATATCCTATGAGAAACTGATGGCTCCTAAAACGAGGGGGGGGTTGGATTTACCGGATTTTGAGATGTATTATACAGTGATTCAGGCCAATAGGATTTTAAGGGTGTCTTACTTGGATAGTGAAAATAGAAAATGGATACCCAAATGGGTACTGCTAAATTATAAACATATAAAAGGGAAGATAATTAATGTTAAAGCTGTACCATTTTTGAATATAAAAACATTGAGTAAATATGAGTTAATGGAACACATCAAGGTATGGGCAGTGGCGACTCAAACTCTGTTTGCCTCCTTGAACCTTTTAAAATATATGATGATGTTTCAACCGTTTGATGGAAATCCTAATATAACTATTGGTAATCAACTGATAGACTTAAAGAAATATCCATTTATTAAGGAATTAACTGTAAGGGATTTATACCTTCCTAGGAGTAGCGGTACATGATATCTTAAAAGAGATGAATCTTCCCATCTCTTATTTAATTATAATGAGGCAGTTAAAAGATTTGGCCATAAATTATTTTACCAGTTCTGAAATAAAAAAGAGGAACTAGTTATTTCAGGTCATCTGTGGGAAGCATTGCAACAAGATAGAAAATATATATCCTCAGCGTATAAAATGGCAAAAGAGAGAAAATATAATAATCATATTCTGTTATCCAAATACTGGAGAGAGAAATTGCCATCCCTAGACGACAGTAAAATAGTAGAGGCGTTTAACTTAACATTAAAATCCATTATCACTTCAAAAACTGGTCTTTACTCAATTGATGATATTTAACAATGCATATTATACCCATCTTACACTTCATAAATTTGATTAAAAAAGTCACCTAAATGTCCACAGTGTGTAGATCAGACAGCAGACCTGTTACACATGTTCTGGAGTTGCAAGTGCATTTATAAATTATGGAATTCTTTAAAGTTACAACTACAAAAAATGGGTTACCAAAACTCAACACTCTCCTGGGAATTTCTGATTTTACATATTCCACCGGAGAATTTGGACAAAACAAAAAAGATTGTAATTATGAATATTAGTTTACTAATGAAATTATATATAGCCACAAATTGGTTGAACCCAGCACAGGTGTCATGGCAAAATTTCAGGCTGTTAACTATTAAGCATATATTAGCGCACAAATTGTTAATTAGAAATAATAAGAAAAGTATAAACAGCATAAAAATTTGGGAACAAATCTTTAATATTATTTTGGCGTAGCGGTTCCTATCCACTTTCCATCAGGACATTCTGTATGTGTACCAACACATTCTTGGATTAGATAGAAAATGTAGAAATAATACAAATTATTGGCTTGAGTTGGTTTATAATTGTCTATTGTAGATGCTTTTATGTTTAATTTTTTGTGATTTTAATTTCCTGTACTTGGTTAAAATGATATTTATTCTTAATGTATTATAGGGAAATTCAAAATGGAACTAAAACATTGGAAGCAATATTGTACATAATGTAAATAGTGTGTGAAATGTATAATGGTTTGGCAAAACAATAAAAATGATTATTGAAAAAAAAAAAATTCCTGCTAAACTTAG